>NC_045700.1:1365478-1438514 GCF_009834535.1 Camelus ferus | reverse complement strand
GACAGATGAGGTATTAGCGGATTTCACCCTGCCAGGGAACACCTGTGACACCAGGCAGCTGCGTGGAGGGCGGCCCCAATCCTCCCCAACCCACTCGGCCGCGTTCCGGAATTATGAGTGTGGGGAGGTACCGTCTTCTGTCTGCATCGCCTGGGATCTCCTAGGAGCCCTCCGCGTGTCTTCCCCGAGTGTATCCTGGTGCGGGTTGCCGGGGAAATGCGGGGGTTGGGCTGGAAATGCAGGTTGCATCTAGTGCCTCCCCCTGGACAGATGAGGTATCAGCGGACTTCCCCCTGCCAGGGAACAACTGTGACACCAGGCAGCTGCGTGGAAGGCGGCCCAAACCTCTTCAACCCACTCAGCCGCGTTCAGGAATTATGAGTGTGGGGAGGTTCCGTCCTCTGTCTGCAGCGACTGGGATTACCTAGGATCCCTCCGCGTGTCTTCCCCGAGGTTCTCCTAGTGCGGGCTGCTGGGGAAAGGTGGGGGTTTGGCTGGAAATGCAGGTAGCATCTAGTGCCTCCCCCTGGACCGATCAGGTAATTAGCGGACTTCCCCCTACCAGGGAAGACCTGTGACACCAGGCAGCTGCGTGGAGGCCGGCCCCAAACTTCCCACACCCACTCGGCCGTGTTCCGGATTTCTGAGTGTGGCGAGGTTCCGTCTTCTGTCTGCAGCGCCTGGGATCTCCTCGGAGACCTCCGTGTGACTTCCCAGATTATCTCATAGTGCGGGCAGCCAGGGAAATTCTGTGGTTGTGCTGGAAATGCAGGTAGCATCTAGTGACTCCCCCACGACAGATGAGGTAATTAGCGGAATTCCCCCTGCCAGGGAACACATGTGACACCAGGCAGCTGCGTGGAGGGGGGACCCAAACCTCCTCAACCCACTCGGCCGCGTTCCAGAATTCTGAGTGTGGCGAGGTTCCGTCCTATGTCTGCAGCTCCTGGGATCTCCTCGGAGCCTTCCGCGTGTCTTCCCTGAGTGAATCCTAGTGCGGGCTGCCGGAGAATAGCGGGGTTTGGGCTGGAAATGCAGGTAGCATGTAGAGCCTCCCCCTGGACAGATGAGGTAATTAGCGGAATTCCCCCTGCCAGGGAACACAACTGACACCAGGCAGATGCGTGGAGTGCGGCCCCAAACCTCCCCAACCACTCGGCCGCGTTCCGGAATTCTGAGTGTGGCGAGGATCCGTCCTATGTCTGCAGCGCCTGGGATCTCCTCGGAGCTTTCCGCGTGTTTTCCCTGAGTGTCTCCTAGTGCGGGCTTCCGGGTAATGGCAGGGGATGGGCTGGAAATACAGGTAGGATCTAGTGCCTCCCCCTGGACAGATCAGGTAATTAGCGGACTTCCCCCTAACAAGGAAGACCTGTGACACCAGGCAGCTGCGTGGAGGACGGCCCCAAACCTCCCACACCCACTCGGCCTTGTTCCGGTTTTCTGAGTGTGGCGAGGTTCCGTCTTCTGTCTGCAGCGCCTGGGATCTCCTAGGATCCATCCGCGTGTCTTCCCAGAGTGTCTCATAGTGCGGGCTGCCAGGGAGAGACGTGGGTTGGGCTGGAAATGCAGGTAGCATCTAGTTCCTCCCCCTGGACAGATGAGGTATTAGCGGAACTCCCCCTGCCAGGGAACACCTGTGATATCATGCAGCTGCGTGGAAGGCTGCCCCAAACCTCCCCAACCCACTCGGCCGCGTTCCGGAATTATGAGTGTGGGGAGGTTCCGTCCTCTGTCTGCAGCGCCTGGGATTAACTACGATCCCTCCGCGTGTCTTCCCCGAAGTTCTCCTATTGCGGGCTGCTGGGGAAATGCGGGGGTTGGTCTGGAAATGCAGGTAGCATCTAGTGCCTCCCACTGGACCGATCAGGTAATTAGCGGACTTCCCCCTGCCAGGGAAGACCTGTGACACCAGGCAGCTGCGTGGAGTGCGGCTCCAAACATCCCACACCCACTCGGCCGCGTTCCAGATTTCTGAGTGTGGCGAGGTTCCGTCTTCTGTCTGCAGCGCCTGGGATCTCCTAGGAGACCTCCGTGTGACTTCCCAGATTATCTCATAGTGAGGGCAGCCAGGGAAATGCGGGGGTTGTGCTGGAAATGCAGGTAGCATCTAGTGACTCCCCCTCGACAGATGAGGTAATTAGCGGAATTTCCCCTGCCAGGGAACACCTGTGACCCCAGGCAGCTTCGTGGAGGGGGGCCCCAAAACTCCCCCACCCATTCGGCCGCATTCTGGAATTCTGAGTGTGGCGAGGTTCCGTCCTTTGCAGCTCCTGGGATCTCCTAGGAGCCCTCCGCTTGTCTTCCCAATGTGACTCTTATGCGGGATGCCGCGGTATGGCGGGGGTTGGGCTGGAAACGCAGGTAGTATCTAGTGCCTCCCCCTGGACAGATGAGTTATTAGCGGACTTCACCCTGCCATGGAACACCTATGACACCAGGCAGCTGCGTGGATGGCGGCCCCAAACCTCCCCAACCCACTCGGCAGCATTCCGGAATTATGAGTGTGCGGAGGTTCCGTCCTCTGTCTGCAGCGCCTGGGATTACCTCGGAGCCCCCTACGTTTCTTCCCCGATGTTCTCCTAGTGCGGGCTGCTGGGGAAAGGCGGGTGTTGGTCTGGAATTGCAGGTAGCATCTAGTGCCTCCCCCTGGACCGATCAGGTAATTAGCGGACTTCCCCCTGCCAGGGAAGACCATGTGACACCAGGCAGCTGCGTGGAGGGCGGCCCCAAACCTCCCACACCCACTCGGCCGCGTTCCGGATTTCTGAGTTTGGCGAGGTTCCATCTTCTGTCTGCAGCGCCTGGGATTTCCTAGGAGACTTCTGTGTGACTTCCCAGATTATCTCATAGTGCGGGCAGCCAGGGAAAGGCGGGGGTTGTGCTGGAAATGCAGGTAGCTTCTAGTGACTCCCCCTCGACAGATGAGGTAATTAGCGGTATTCCCCCTGCCAGGGAACACCTGTGACATCAGGCAGCTGCGTGGTGGTGGGCCCCAACCTCCCCCACCCATTCGGCCGCGTTCCGTACTTCGGAGTGTGGCGAGGTTCCGTCCTCTCTCTGCAGCGCCTGGGATCTCCTAGGAGCCCTACGCCTGTCTTCCCCGAGTGTCTCCTAGTGCGGGCTTCCAGGGAAAGACATGGGTTGGGCTGGAAAAGCAGGCAGCATCTAGTGCCTCCCCTGGACAGATGAGGTATTAGCGGAATTCACCCTGCCAGGGAACACCTGTGACACCAGGCAGCTGCGTGGAGGGCGGCCCCAAACCTCCCCAAACCACTCGGCCGCGTTCCGGAATTATGAGTGTGGGGAGGTTCCGTCTTCTGTCTGCAGCGCTGGGATCTCCTAGGAGACCTCCGTGTGACTTCCCAGATTATCTCATAGTGCGGTCAGCCAGGGAAAGGCGGGGGTTGTGCTGGAAATGCAGGTAGCATCTAGTGACTCCCCCTCGACCGATGAGGTAATTAGCGGAATTCCCCCTGCCAGGGAATACCTGTGACACCAGGAAACTGCGTGGTGGGGGGCCCCAAACCTCCCTCATCCATTCGGCCGCGTTCCGGATTTCGGAGTGTGGTGAGGTTCCGTCCTCTATCTGAAGCGCCTGGGATCTCCTAGGAGCCCTCCGACTCTCTTCCCCGAGTGTCTCCTAGTGCGGGCTGCAAATGAAAAATGGGGGTTGGGCTGGAAATGCTGGTAGCATGAAGAGCCTCCCCCTGGACAGATGAGGTAATTAGCGGAATTCCCCCTGCCACGGAACACAAGTGACACCAGGCAGCTGCGTGGAGGGCGGCCCCAAACCTCCCCCAACCACTCGGCCGCGTTCCGGAATTCTGAGTGTGGCGAGGTTCCGCCCTCTGTCTGCAGCGACTGGGATCTCCTAGGAGCCCTCCACGTGTCTTCCCCGAGTGACTCTTATGCGGGATGCCGGGAAAAGGCGGGGGTTTGGCTGGAAAAGCAGGTAGCATCTAATGCCTTACCCTGGACTGATGAGGTAATTAGCGGACTTCCCCCTGACAGGGAAGACTTGTGACACCAGGCAGCTGCGTGGATGGCGGCCCCAAACCTCCCACACCCACTCAGCCGCGTTCCAGATTTCTGAGTGTGGCGAGGTTCCGTCTTCTGTCTGCAGCACCTGGGATCTCCTAGGAGACCTCCGTGTGACTTCCCAGAGTATCTCATAGTGCGGACAGCCAGGGAAAGGCGGGGGTTGTGCTGGAAATGCAGGTAGCCTCTAGTGACTCCCCCTCGACAAATGAGGGTAATTAACGGAATTCCCCCTGCCAGGGAACACCTGTGACACCAGGCAGCTGCGTGAAGGGGGGCCCAAACCTCTCCCACCCATTCGGCCGCATTCCGGAATTATGAGTGTGAGGAGGTTTCCGTCCTCTGTCTGCAGCGCCTGGGATTAACTCGGAGCCCTCTACGTTTCTTCCCCGAGGTTCTCCTAGTGCAGGCGGCTGGGGAAAAGACGGGGTTGGTCTGGAAATGCAGGTAGCATCTAGTGCCTCCCCCTGGACCGATCAGGTAATTAGCGGACTTCCCCCTGCCAGGGAAGACCTGTGACACCAGGCATCTGCGTGGGAGTGCGGCCCCAAACCGCCCCAGCCACTCGGCCCCGTTCCGGAATTCTGAGTGTGGCAAGGTTCCGTCCTCTGCCTGCAGCGCCTGGGATCTCCTAGGAGCCCTCCGCGTGTCTTCCCCGAGTTTATCCTAGTGCGGGCTGCCGGGGAAAGGCGGGGTTTGGGCTGGAAATGCCGGTAGCATGTGGAGCCTCCCCCTGGACAGTTGAGGTAATTAGCGGAATTCCCCCTGCCAGGGAACACAAGTGACACCAGGCAGCTGCGTGGAGGGCGGCCCCAAACCTCCCCCGACCCACTATGTCGCGTTCCGGAATTCTGAGTGTGGCGAGGTTCCGTCCTATGTCTGCAGCGCCTGGGATCTCCTAGGAGCCCTCCGCGTGTCTTCCCCGAGTGACTCTTATGCGGGCTGCCGGGGAAAGTCTGAGGTTGGGCTGGAAATGCAGGTAGCATCTAGTGCCTCCCCCTGGAGAGATGAGGAAATTAGCGGAGTTCAACCTGCCAGGGAACACCTGTGACACCAGGCAGCTGCGTGGGGGACGGCCCCAAATTTCCCCCACCCATTCGGCCGCATTCCGGAATTCAGTGTGGCGAGGTTCCGTACTTTTTCTGCAGCTCCTTGGATTTCCTCGGAGCCCTCCGCGTGTCTTCCCGGTGTGACTATTATGCGGGCTGCCTGGGAAAGGCGGGGGTTGGACTGGAAAAGCAGGTAGCATCTAGCGCCTCCACCTGGACAGATGAGGTAATGAGCGGACTTCCCCAAGCCAGGGAACACTTGTGACAACAGGCACCTGCGTGGAGGGCGGCGGCAAACCTCCCCACCCACTCGGCCGCGTTCGGGATTTCGGAGTGTGGCGATGTTCCGTCCTCGGTCTGCAGCGCCTGGGATCTCCTAGGAGCCTTCCGCGTGTCTTCCAAGAGTGACTCATAGTGCGGGCTGCCAGGGAAAGTCGGGGGTTGGGTTGGAAATGCAGGTAGCATCTAGTTCCTCCCCCTGGACAGATGAGGTATTAGCGGACTTCCTCCTGCCAGGGAACACCTGTGAAACCAGGCAGCTGCGTGGAAGGCTGCCCCAAACCTCCCCAAACCATTCGGCCGCGTTCCGGAATTATGAGTGTGGGGAGGTTCCGTCCTCTGTCTGCAGCGCCTGGGATTATCTAGGATCCCTCCGCGTGTCTTCCCCGAGGTTCTCCTAGTGCGGGCTGCTGGGGAAAGCCGGGGGTTTGGCTGGAAATGCAGGTAGCATCTAGTGCCTCCCTCTGGACTGATCAGGGAATTAGCGGACTTCCCCCTGCCTGGGAAGACCTGTGACACCAGGCAGCTGCGTGGAGGCCTGCCCCAAACCTCCCACACCCACTCGGCCCGCGTTCCGGATTTCTGAGTGTGGCGAGGTTCCGTCTTCTGTCTGTAGCGCCTGGGATCCCCTAGGAGCCCTCCGTGTGACTCCCCAGATTATCTCATAGTGCGGGCAGCCAGGGAAAGGCGGGGGTTGTGCTGGAAATGCAGGTAGCATCTAGTGACTCCCCCTCGAATGATGAGGTAATTAGCGGAATTCCCCCTGCCAGGGAACAACTGTGACCCAGGAAGCTGCGTGGAGGAGGGCCCCAAACCACCCTCACCCATTCGGACGCATTCCGGAATTCTGAGTGTGGCGAGGTTCCGTCCTCTGTCTGCAGCCCCTGGGATTTCCTAGGAGCCCTCCGCGTGTCTTCCCCGAGTGACTCTTATGCGGGCTGCCGGGGAAATGCAGAGGTTGGGCTGGAAATGCAGGTAGCATCCAGTGCCTCCCCCTGGACAGATGAGGTAATTAGCGGACTCCACCCTGCCAAGGAACACCTGTGACACCAGGCAGCTGCGTGGAGGGCGGCCCCAAATTTCCCCCACTCATTCGGCCGCATTCCGGAATTCTGAGTGTGGCGAGGTTCCGTCCGTTGTCTGCAGCTCCTGGGATCTCCTAGGAGCCCTCCGCGTGTCTTCCCCGTGTGAATCTTATGCGGGCTGCCGGGGAAAGGCGGGGGTTGCGCTGGAAACGCAGGTAACATCTAGCGCCTCCACCTGGACAGATGAGGTAATGAGCGGATTTCCCCCTGCCAGGTAACACCTGTGACACCAGGCAGCTGTGTGGATTGCGGCCCCAAACCTCCCCCCACTCACTCGCACGCGTTTCGGAATTCTGAGTGTGGTGAGGTTCCGTCCTCGGTCTGCAGCGCCTGTGATCTCCTAGGAGCCCTCAGCGTGTCTTCCCAGAGTGTCTCCTAGTGCGGGCTGCCGGGGAAAGGCAGGGGTTGGGCTGGAAATGCAGGTAGAATCTAGTGCCTCCCCCTTGATTGTTGAGGTAATTAGCGGAATTCCCCCTGCCAGGGAACACCTGTGACCACTGGCAGCTGCGTGGAGGGCTGCCCCAATACTCCCCCAACCACTCGGCAGTGTTCCGGAATTCTGAATGTTGAGAGGTTCCATCCTCTCTTTGCAGAACCTGGGATCACTTAGGAGCCCTCTGTGTGTCTTCCCCAGGTGTCTCTTTTTTCGGGCTGCAGGGGAAATGCGGGGGTTGGTCTGGTAATGCAGGTAGCATCTAGTGCCTCCCCTTGGACTGATGACGTAATTAACGGAATGCCCCCTGCCAGGGAACAACAGTGACACCAGGCAACTGCGTGGAGGGCCGCACCAAACATCCCCCACCACTCGGCCGCGTTCCGGCATTCTGAGTGTGGCGAGGTTCCGTCCTCTGTCTGCAGCGCCTGTGATCTCCTAGGAGCCCTCTGCGTGACCTCCTCGAGTGTCTCCTAGTGCGGGCTGCCGGGGAAAGGCAGGGGTTGTGCTGGAAATGCAGGTAGCATCTAGTGCCTCCCCCTGGACTGATGAGGTAATTACCGGAATTCCCCCTGCCAGGGAATCCCTTTGAAACCAAGCAGCTTCGTGGAGGACGGCCCCAAACCTCCCCAAACAACTCGGCCGAGTTCCAGAATTCTGAGTGTTTGAGGTTCCGTCCTATGTCTGCAGCGCCTGGGATCTCCTAGGAGCCCTCCACGTGTCTTCGCCGAGTGTATCCTAGTGCGGGCTGACGGGGAAAAGCGGGGTTTGGGCTGGAAATGCAGGTAGCATGTAGAGCCTCCCCCTGGACAGATGAGGTAATTAGCGGAATTCCCCCTGCCAGGGAACACAAGTGACACCAGGCAGCTACGTGGAGTGCGGCCCCAAACCGCCCCAACCACTCGGGCCCGTTCCGGAATTCTGAGTGTGGCAAGGTTCCGTCCTCTGCCTGCAGCGCCTGGGATCTCCTAAGAGCCCTCCGCGTGTCTTCCCCGAATTTATCCTAGTGCGGGCTGCCGGGAAAAGGCGGGGTTTGAGCTGGAAATGCCGGTAGCATGTAGAGCCTCCCCCTGGACAGCTGAGGTAATTAGCGGAATTCCCCCTGCCAGGGAACACAAGTGACACCAGGCAGCTGCGTGGAGGGCGGCCCCAAACCTCCCCGACCCACTATGTCGCGTTCCGGAATTCTGAGTTTGGCGAGGTTCCGTCCAATGTCTGCAGCGCCTGTGATCCCCTAGGAGTCCTCCGCGTGTCTTCCCCGAGTGTCTCCTAGTGCGGGCTGCCGGGGAAAGGCGGGGGTTGGGCTGGAAATGCAGGTAGCATCTAGTGCCTCCCCCTGGACAGGTGAGGTATTAGCGGAATTCACCCTGCCAGGGAACACCTGTGACACCAGGCAGCTGCGTGGAGGGCGGCCCCAAACCTCCCCAACCCACTCGGCCGCGTTCCAGAAATATGAGTGTGGGGAGGTACCGTCTTCTGTCTGCAGCGCCTGGGATCACCTAGGAGCCCTTCGCGTGTCTTCCCCGATTGTCTCCTGGTGCGGGTTGCCGGGGAAATGCGGGGGGTTGGGCTGGAAATGCAGGTTGCATCTAGTGCCTCCCCCAGGACAGATCAGGTAATTAGCGGAATTCTCCCTGCCTGGGAAAACCTGTGACACCAGGCAGCTGCGTGGAGGTCTGCCCCAAACCTCCCCCTCCCACTCGGCCGCGTTCTGGAATTCTGAGTGTGGCGAGTTTCCGTCTTCTGTCTGCAGCGCCTGGGATCTCCTAGGAGCCCTCCGCGTGTCTTCCCCGAGTGAACCTTATGCGGGCTGCCGGGGAAAGGCAGAGGTTGGGCTGGAAATGCAGGTAGCATCTCGTGCCTCCCCCTGGACAGATGAGGTATTAGCGGTCTTCACCCTTCCAGGGAACACCTGTGACACCAGGCAGCTGCGTGGAAGGCGACCCCAAACCTCCCCAACCCACTCGGCCGCGTTCCGGAATTATGAGTGTGAGGAGGTTCCGTCCTCTGTCTGCAGCGCCTGGGATTACCTAGGAACCATCCGCGTGTCTTCCCCGAGGTTCTCCTAGTGCGGGCTGCTGGGGAAAGGCGGGGGTTTGGCTGGAAATGCAGGTAGCATCCAGTGCCTCCCCCTGGACCGATCAGGTAATTAGCGGACTTCCCCCTAACAGGGAAGACCTGTGACACCAGGCAGCTGCGTGGAGGCCGGCCCCAAACCTCCCACACCCACTCGGCCGCGTTCCGGATTTCTGAGTTTGGCGAGGTTCCATCTTCTGTCTGCAGCGCCTGGGATTTCCTAGGAGACTTCTGTGTGACTTCCCAGATTATCTCATAGTGCGGGCAGCCAGGGAAAGGCGGGGGTTGTGCTGGAAATGCAGGTAGCTTCTAGTGACTCCCCCTCGACAGATGAGGTAATTAGCGGTATTCCCCCTGCCAGGGAACACCTGTGACATCAGGCAGCTGCGTGGTGGTGGGCCCCAAACCTCCCCCACCCATTCGGCCGCGTTCCGTACTTCGGAGTGTGGCGAGGTTCCGTCCTCTCTCTGCAGCGCCTGGGATCTCCTAGGAGCCCTACGCCTGTCTTCCCCGAGTGTCTCCTAGTGCGGGCTTCCAGGGAAAGTCATGGGTTGGGCTGGAAAAGCAGGCAGCATCTAGTGCCTCCCCCTGGACAGATGAGGTATTAGCGGAATTCACCCTGCCAGGGAACACCTGTGACACCAGGCAGCTGCGTGGAGGGCGGCCCCAAACCTCCCCAAACCACTCGGCCGCGTTCCGGAATTATGAGTGTGGGGAGGTTCCGTCTTCTGTCTGCAGCGCCTGGGATCTCCTAGGAGACCTCCGTGTGACTTCCCAGATTATCTCATAGTGCGGTCAGCCAGGGAAAGGCGGGGGTTGTGCTGGAAATGCAGGTAGCATCTAGTGACTCCCCCTCGACCGATGAGGTAATTAGCGGAATTCCCCCTGCCAGGGAATACCTGTGACACCAGGAAACTGCGTGGTGGGGGGCCCCAAACCTCCCTCATCCATTCGGCCGCGTTCCGGATTTCGGAGTGTGGTGAGGTTCCGTCCTCTATCTGAAGCGCCTGGGATCTCCTAGGAGCCCTCCGACTCTCTTCCCCGAGTGTCTCCTAGTGCGGGCTGCAAATGAAAAATGGGGGTTGGGCTGGAAATGCTGGTAGCATGAAGAGCCTCCCCCTGGACAGATGAGGTAATTAGCGGAATTCCCCCTGCCACGGAACACAAGTGACACCAGGCAGCTGCGTGGAGGGCGGCCCCAAACCTCCCCCAACCACTCGGCCGCGTTCCGGAATTCTGAGTGTGGCGAGGTTCCGCCCTCTGTCTGCAGCGACTGGGATCTCCTAGGAGCCCTCCACGTGTCTTCCCCGAGTGACTCTTATGCGGGATGCCGGGAAAAGGCGGGGGTTTGGCTGGAAAAGCAGGTAGCATCTAATGCCTTACCCTGGACTGATGAGGTAATTAGCGGACTTCCCCCTGACAGGGAAGACTTGTGACACCAGGCAGCTGCGTGGATGGCGGCCCCAAACCTCCCACACCCACTCAGCCGCGTTCCAGATTTCTGAGTGTGGCGAGGTTCCGTCTTCTGTCTGCAGCACCTGGGATCTCCTAGGAGACCTCCGTGTGACTTCCCAGAGTATCTCATAGTGCGGACAGCCAGGGAAAGGCGGGGGTTGTGCTGGAAATGCAGGTAGCCTCTAGTGACTCCCCCTCGACAAATGAGGTAATTAACGGAATTCCCCCTGCCAGGGAACACCTGTGACACCAGGCAGCTGCGTGAAGGGGGGCCCAAACCTCTCCCACCCATTCGGCCGCATTCCGGAATTATGAGTGTGAGGAGGTTCCGTCCTCTGTCTGCAGCGCCTGGGATTAACTCGGAGCCCTCTACGTTTCTTCCCCGAGGTTCTCCTAGTGCAGGCGGCTGGGGAAAGACGGGGGTTGGTCTGGAAATGCAGGTAGCATCTAGTGCCTCCCCCTGGACCGATCAGGTAATTAGCGGACTTCCCCCTGCCAGGGAAGACCTGTGACACCAGGCATCTGCGTGGAGTGCGGCCCCAAACCGCCCCAGCCACTCGGCCCCGTTCCGGAATTCTGAGTGTGGCAAGGTTCCGTCCTCTGCCTGCAGCGCCTGGGATCTCCTAGGAGCCCTCCGCGTGTCTTCCCCGAGTTTATCCTAGTGCGGGCTGCCGGGGAAAGGCGGGGTTTGGGCTGGAAATGCCGGTAGCATGTGGAGCCTCCCCCTGGACAGTTGAGGTAATTAGCGGAATTCCCCCTGCCAGGGAACACAAGTGACACCAGGCAGCTGCGTGGAGGGCGGCCCCAAACCTCCCCGACCCACTATGTCGCGTTCCGGAATTCTGAGTGTGGCGAGGTTCCGTCCTATGTCTGCAGCGCCTGGGATCTCCTAGGAGCCCTCCGCGTGTCTTCCCCGAGTGACTCTTATGCGGGCTGCCGGGGAAAGTCTGAGGTTGGGCTGGAAATGCAGGTAGCATCTAGTGCCTCCCCCTGGAGAGATGAGGAAATTAGCGGAGTTCAACCTGCCAGGGAACACCTGTGACACCAGGCAGCTGCGTGGGGGACGGCCCCAAATTTCCCCCACCCATTCGGCCGCATTCCGGAATTCAGTGTGGCGAGGTTCCGTACTTTTTCTGCAGCTCCTTGGATTTCCTCGGAGCCCTCCGCGTGTCTTCCCGGTGTGACTATTATGCGGGCTGCCTGGGAAAGGCGGGGGTTGGACTGGAAAAGCAGGTAGCATCTAGCGCCTCCACCTGGACAGATGAGGTAATGAGCGGACTTCCCCAAGCCAGGGAACACTTGTGACAACAGGCACCTGCGTGGAGGGCGGCGGCAAACCTCCCCCACCCACTCGGCCGCGTTCGGGATTTCGGGGTGTGGCGATGTTCCGTCCTCGGTCTGCAGCGCCTGGGATCTCCTAGGAGCCTTCCGCGTGTCTTCCAAGAGTGACTCATAGTGCGGGCTGCCAGGGAAAGTCGGGGGTTGGGTTGGAAATGCAGGTAGCATCTAGTTCCTCCCCCTGGACAGATGAGGTATTAGCGGACTTCCTCCTGCCAGGGAACACCTGTGAAACCAGGCAGCTGCGTGGAAGGCTGCCCCAAACCTCCCCAAACCATTCGGCCGCGTTCCGGAATTATGAGTGTGGGGAGGTTCCGTCCTCTGTCTGCAGCGCCTGGGATTATCTAGGATCCCTCCGCGTGTCTTCCCCGAGGTTCTCCTAGTGCGGGCTGCTGGGGAAAGCCGGGGGTTTGGCTGGAAATGCAGGTAGCATCTAGTGCCTCCCTCTGGACTGATCAGGGAATTAGCGGACTTCCCCCTGCCTGGGAAGACCTGTGACACCAGGCAGCTGCGTGGAGGCCTGCCCCAAACCTCCCACACCCACTCGGCCGCGTTCCGGATTTCTGAGTGTGGCGAGGTTCCGTCTTCTGTCTGTAGCGCCTGGGATCCCCTAGGAGCCCTCCGTGTGACTCCCCAGATTATCTCATAGTGCGGGCAGCCAGGGAAAGGCGGGGGTTGTGCTGGAAATGCAGGTAGCATCTAGTGACTCCCCCTCGAATGATGAGGTAATTAGCGGAATTCCCCCTGCCAGGGAACAACTGTGACCCAGGAAGCTGCGTGGAGGAGGGCCCCAAACCACCCTCACCCATTCGGACGCATTCCGGAATTCTGAGTGTGGCGAGGTTCCGTCCTCTGTCTGCAGCCCCTGGGATTTCCTAGGAGCCCTCCGCGTGTCTTCCCCGAGTGACTCTTATGCGGGCTGCCGGGGAAATGCAGAGGTTGGGCTGGAAATGCAGGTAGCATCCAGTGCCTCCCCCTGGACAGATGAGGTAATTAGCGGACTCCACCCTGCCAAGGAACACCTGTGACACCAGGCAGCTGCGTGGAGGGCGGCCCCAAATTTCCCCCACTCATTCGGCCGCATTCCGGAATTCTGAGTGTGGCGAGGTTCCGTCCGTTGTCTGCAGCTCCTGGGATCTCCTAGGAGCCCTCCGCGTGTCTTCCCCGTGTGAATCTTATGCGGGCTGCCGGGGAAAGGCGGGGGTTGCGCTGGAAACGCAGGTAACATCTAGCGCCTCCACCTGGACAGATGAGGTAATGAGCGGATTTCCCCCTGCCAGGTAACACCTGTGACACCAGGCAGCTGTGTGGATTGCGGCCCCAAACCTCCCCCCACTCACTCGCACGCGTTTCGGAATTCTGAGTGTGGTGAGGTTCCGTCCTCGGTCTGCAGCGCCTGTGATCTCCTAGGAGCCCTCAGCGTGTCTTCCCAGAGTGTCTCCTAGTGCGGGCTGCCGGGGAAAGGCAGGGGTTGGGCTGGAAATGCAGGTAGAATCTAGTGCCTCCCCCTTGATTGTTGAGGTAATTAGCGGAATTCCCCCTGCCAGGGAACACCTGTGACCACTGGCAGCTGCGTGGAGGGCTGCCCCAATACTCCCCCAACCACTCGGCAGTGTTCCGGAATTCTGAATGTTGAGAGGTTCCATCCTCTCTTTGCAGAACCTGGGATCACTTAGGAGCCCTCTGTGTGTCTTCCCCAGGTGTCTCTTTTTTCGGGCTGCAGGGGAAATGCGGGGGTTGGTCTGGTAATGCAGGTAGCATCTAGTGCCTCCCCTTGGACTGATGACGTAATTAACGGAATGCCCCCTGCCAGGGAACAACAGTGACACCAGGCAACTGCGTGGAGGGCCGCACCAAACATCCCCCACCACTCGGCCGCGTTCCGGCATTCTGAGTGTGGCGAGGTTCCGTCCTCTGTCTGCAGCGCCTGTGATCTCCTAGGAGCCCTCTGCGTGACCTCCTCGAGTGTCTCCTAGTGCGGGCTGCCGGGGAAAGGCAGGGGTTGTGCTGGAAATGCAGGTAGCATCTAGTGCCTCCCCCTGGACAGATGAGGTAATTACCGGAATTCCCCCTGCCAGGGAATCCCTTTGAAACCAAGCAGCTTCGTGGAGGACGGCCCCAAACCTCCCCAAACAACTCGGCCGAGTTCCAGAATTCTGAGTGTTTGAGGTTCCGTCCTATGTCTGCAGCGCCTGGGATCTCCTAGGAGCCCTCCACGTGTCTTCGCCGAGTGTATCCTAGTGCGGGCTGACGGGGAAAAGCGGGGTTTGGGCTGGAAATGCAGGTAGCATGTAGAGCCTCCCCCTGGACAGATGAGGTAATTAGCGGAATTCCCCCTGCCAGGGAACACAAGTGACACCAGGCAGCTACGTGGAGTGCGGCCCCAAACCGCCCCAACCACTCGGGCCCGTTCCGGAATTCTGAGTGTGGCAAGGTTCCGTCCTCTGCCTGCAGCGCCTGGGATCTCCTAAGAGCCCTCCGCGTGTCTTCCCCGAATTTATCCTAGTGCGGGCTGCCGGGAAAAGGCGGGGTTTGAGCTGGAAATGCCGGTAGCATGTAGAGCCTCCCCCTGGACAGCTGAGGTAATTAGCGGAATTCCCCCTGCCAGGGAACACAAGTGACACCAGGCAGCTGCGTGGAGGGCGGCCCCAAACCTCCCCGACCCACTATGTCGCGTTCCGGAATTCTGAGTTTGGCGAGGTTCCGTCCAATGTCTGCAGCGCCTGTGATCCCCTAGGAGTCCTCCGCGTGTCTTCCCCGAGTGTCTCCTAGTGCGGGCTGCCGGGGAAAGGCGGGGGTTGGGCTGGAAATGCAGGTAGCATCTAGTGCCTCCCCCTGGACAGGTGAGGTATTAGCGGAATTCACCCTGCCAGGGAACACCTGTGACACCAGGCAGCTGCGTGGAGGGCGGCCCCAAACCTCCCCAACCCACTCGGCCGCGTTCCAGAAATATGAGTGTGGGGAGGTACCGTCTTCTGTCTGCAGCGCCTGGGATCACCTAGGAGCCCTTCGCGTGTCTTCCCCGATTGTCTCCTGGTGCGGGTTGCCGGGGAAATGCGGGGGGTTGGGCTGGAAATGCAGGTTGCATCTAGTGCCTCCCCCAGGACAGATCAGGTAATTAGCGGAATTCTCCCTGCCTGGGAAAACCTGTGACACCAGGCAGCTGCGTGGAGGTCTGCCCCAAACCTCCCCCTCCCACTCGGCCGCGTTCTGGAATTCTGAGTGTGGCGAGTTTCCGTCTTCTGTCTGCAGCGCCTGGGATCTCCTAGGAGCCCTCCGCGTGTCTTCCCCGAGTGAACCTTATGCGGGCTGCCGGGGAAAGGCAGAGGTTGGGCTGGAAATGCAGGTAGCATCTCGTGCCTCCCCCTGGACAGATGAGGTATTAGCGGTCTTCACCCTTCCAGGGAACACCTGTGACACCAGGCAGCTGCGTGGAAGGCGACCCCAAACCTCCCCAACCCACTCGGCCGCGTTCCGGAATTATGAGTGTGAGGAGGTTCCGTCCTCTGTCTGCAGCGCCTGGGATTACCTAGGAACCATCCGCGTGTCTTCCCCGAGGTTCTCCTAGTGCGGGCTGCTGGGGAAAGGCGGGGGTTTGGCTGGAAATGCAGGTAGCATCCAGTGCCTCCCCCTGGACCGATCAGGTAATTAGCGGACTTCCCCCTAACAGGGAAGACCTGTGACACCAGGCAGCTGCGTGGAGGCCGGCCCCAAGCCTCCCACACCCACTCGGCCGTGTTCCGGATTTCGGAGTGTGGCGAGGTTCCGTCTTCTATCTGCAGCGCCTGGGATCTCCTAGGAGACCTCCGTGTGACTTCCCAGATTATCTCATAGTGCGGGCAGACAGGGAAAGTCGGTGGTTGTGCTGGAAATGCAGGTAGTATCCAGTGACTCCCCCTGGACAGATGAGGTAATTAACGGACTTCCCCCTGCCAGGGAACACCAGTGACACCAAGCAGTTTCGTGGAGGGCGGCCCCAATCCTCCCACAACCACTCGGCCGGGTTCCGGAATTCTGAGTGTGGCGAGGATTCGTCCTATGTCTGCAGCGCCTGGGATCTCGTAGGAGCCCTCCGCGTGTATTCCCCGAGTTTATCCTAGTGCGGGCTACCGGGGAAAGGCGGGGTATGGGCTGCAAATGCAGGTAGCATGCAGAGCCTCCCCCTGGACTGATGAGGTAATTAGCGGAATTTCCCCTGCCAGGGAACACGTGTGACAACAGGCAGCTGCGTGGAGGGCGGCCCCAAATTTCCACCACCCATTCAGTCGCATTCAGGAATTCTGAGTGTGGCGATGTTCCGTCCTCTGTCTGCAGTGCCTGGGATCTCCTAGGAGCCTTCCGCGTGTCTTCCCCGAGTGTCTCCTAGTGCGGGCTGCCGAGGAAAAGCAGAGGTTGGGCTCGAAATGCAGGTAGCATCTAGTGCCTCCCCCTGGACAAATGACGTATTTAGCGGACTTCCCCCTTCCTGGGAACACCAGTGACACCAGGCAGCTGCGTGAGAGCGGCCCCAAACCTCCCCCAACAACTCGGACGCGTTCCGGAATTCTGAGTGTGGGGAGGTTCCATCATCTTTATGCAGCGCCTGGGATCTACTATGAGCCCCCCGCCTCTCTTCCCCGAGTGTCTCCTAGTGCGGAATGCCGGCGAATGGCGGGGGATGGGCGGGAAATGCATGTAGGATCTAGTGCCTCCCCCTGGACAGATCAGGTAATTAGCGGACTTCCCCCTACCAGGGAAGACCTGTGACACCAGGCATCTGCCTGGGGGCCGGCCCCAAACCTCCCCCAACCACTCGGCCGCGTTCCGGAATTCTGAGTGTGGCGAGGATCCGTCCTATGTCAGCAGCGCCTGGGATCTCCTCGGAGCCTTCCGCGTGTCTTCCCTGAGTGTATCCTATTGCGGGCTGCCGGGGAATGGCGGGGTATGGGCTGGAAATCCTGGTAGCATGTGGAGCCTCCCCCTGGACAGATGAGGCAATTAGCGTAATTCCCCCTGCCAGGGGACACAAGTGACACCAGGCAGCTGCGTGGAGGGCGGTCCCAAACCTCCCCCACCCACACGGCCGCGTTCCGGAATTCTGAGTGTGGGGAGGTACCGTCATCTGTATGCAGCGACTGGGATTACCTAGGATCCCTCCGCGTGTCTTCCCCGAGGTTCTCCTAGTGCGGGCTGCCAGGGAAAGACGGGGGTTGGGCTGGAAATGCAGGTAGCATCTAGTTCCTCCCCCGGGACAGATGAGGTATCAGCGGACTTCCCCCTGCCAGGAAACACCTTTGACACCAGGCAGCTGCGTGGAAGGCGGACCCAAACCTCCTAAACCCACTCAGCCGCGTTCAGGAATTATGAGTGTGGGGAGGTTCCATCCTCTGTCTGCAGCGACTGGGATTACCTTGGATCCCTCCTCGTGTCTTCCCCCAGGTTCTCCTAGTGCGGGCTGCCAGGGAAAGACGGGGGTTGGGCTGGAAATGCAGGTAGCATCTAGTGCCTCCCCCTGGACCGATCAGGTTATTAGCGGACTTCCCCCTACAAGGGAAGACCTGTGACACCAGGCAGCTGCGAGGAGGCCGGCCCCAAACTTCCCATACCCACTCGGCCGTGTTCCGGATTTCTGAGTGGGGCGAGGTTCCGTCTTCTGTCTGCAGCGCCTGGGATCTCCTAGCAGACCTCCGTGTGACTTCCCAGATTATCTCATATTGCGGGCAGCCAGGGAAAGTCGGGGGTTGTGCTGGAAATGCAGGTAGCATCTAGTGACTCCCCCTCGACAGATGAGGTAATTAGCGGAATTCCCCCTGCCAGGGAACACGTGTGACAACAGGCAGCTTCGTGGAGGGGGGCCCCAAACCTCCCCCACCCATTCGGCCGCATTCCGGATTTCTGAGTGTGGCGAGGTTCCGTCCTTTGTCTGCAAATCCTGGGATCTCCTAGGAGCCCTCCGCGAGTCTTCCCCGTGTGACTCTTATGCGGGCTGCCGGGGAAAGGCGGGGGTTGGGCTGGAGACGCAGGTAGCATCTAGCGCCTCCACCTGGACAGATGAGGTAATGAGCGGAATTCCCCCTGCCAGGGAACACCTGTGAAAACAAGCACCTTGGTGGAGGGCGGCCGCAAACCTCCCCCACCCACTCGGCCGCGTTTCGGATTTCCGAGTGTGGCGATGTTCCGTCCTCGGTCTGTAGCGCCTGGGATCTCCTAGGAGCCTTCCGCGTGTCTTCCCCGAGTGTCTCCTAGTGCGGGCTGCCGGGGAAAGGCAGGGTTTGGGCTGGAAATGCAGGTTGCATGTAGAGCCTCCCCCTGGACAGATGAGGTAATTAGCGGAATTCCCCCTGCCAGGGAACACAAGTGACACCAGGCAGCTGCGTGGAGGGCGGCCACAAACCTCCCCCAACCACTCGGTCGCGTCCCGGATTTCTGAGTGTGGCGAGGTTCCGTCCTATGTCTGCAGCGCCTGGGATCTCCTCGGAGCCTTCCGCGTGTCTTCCCTGAGTGTATCCTAGTGCGGGCTGCCGGGGAAATGCGGAGTATGGGCTGGAAATCCTGGTAGCATGTAGAGCCTCCCCCTGGACAGATGAGGCAATTAGCGTAATTCCCCCTGCCAGGGGACACAAGTGACACCAGGCAGCTCCGTGGAGGGCGGTCCCAAACCTCCCCCAACCACACGGCCGCGTTCCGGAATTCTGAGTGTGGGGAGGTACCGTCATCTGTATGCAGCGCCTGGGATCTACTAGGAGCCCTCCGCCTGTCTTCCCCGAGTGTCTCCTAGTGCGGGCTGCCAGGGAAAGACGGGGGTTAGGCTGGAAATGCAGGTAGCATCTAGTTCCTCCCCCGGGACAGATGAGGTATCAGCGGACTTACCCCTGGCAGGGAACACCTGTGACACCAGGCAGCTGCGTGGAAGGCGGACCCAAACCTCCTAAACCCACTCAGCCGCGTTCAGGAATTATGAGTGTGGGGAGGTTCCGTCCTCTGTCTGCAGCGACTGGGATTACCTAGGATCCCTCCGCGTGTCTTCCCCGAGGTTCTCCTAGTGCGGGTTGCTGGGGAAAGGTGGGGGTTTGGTTGGAAATGCAGGTAGCATCTAGTGCCACCCCCTGGACCGATCAGGTTATTAGCGGACTTCCCCCTACCAGGGAAGACCTGTGACACTAGGCAGCTGCGAGGCGGCCGGCCCCAAACTTCCCACACCCACTCGGCCGTGTTCCGGATTTCTGAGTGGGGCGAGGTTCCGTCTTCTGTCTGCAGCGCCTGGGATCTCCTAGCAGACCTCCGTGTGACTTCCCAGATTATCTCATATTGCGGGCATCCAGGGAAATTCGGGGGTTGTGCTGGAAATGCAGGTAGCATCTAGTGACTCCCCCTCGACAGATGAGGTAATTAGCGGAATTCCCCCTGCCAGGGAACACCTGTGACACCAGGCAGCTTCGTGGAGGGGGGCCCCAAACCTCCCCCACCCATTCGGCCGCATTCCGGAATTCTGAGTGTGGCGAGGTTCCGGCCTTTGTCTGCAACTCCTGGGATCTCCTAGGAGCCCTCCGCGAGTCTTCCCCGTGTGACTGTTATGCGGGCTGCCGGGGAAAGGCGGGGGTTGGGCTGGAAACGCAGGTAGCATCTAGCGCCTCCACCTGGACAGATGAGGTAATGAGCGGAATTCCCCCTGCCAGGGAACACCTGTGACACCAGGCAGCTGCGTGGAAGGCGGCCCCAAACCTCCCCAACCCACTCGGCCGCGTTCCAGAAATATGAGTGTGGGGAGGTACCGTCTTCTGTCTGCAGCGCCTGGGATCACCTAGGAGCCCTTCGCGTGTCTTCCCCGATTGTCTCCTGGTGCGGGTTGCCGGGGAAATGCGGGGGGTTGGGCTGGAAATGCAGGTTGCATCTAGTGCCTCCCCCAGGACAGATCAGGTAATTAGCGGAATTCTCCCTGCCTGGGAAAACCTGTGACACCAGGCAGCTGCGTGGAGGTCTGCCCCAAACCTCCCCCTCCCACTCGGCCGCGTTCTGGAATTCTGAGTGTGGCGAGTTTCCGTCTTCTGTCTGCAGCGCCTGGGATCTCCTAGGAGCCCTCCGCGTGTCTTCCCCGAGTGAACCTTATGCGGGCTGCCGGGGAAAGTCAGAGGTTGGGCTGGAAATGCAGGTAGCATCTCGTGCCTCCCCCTGGACAGATGAGGTATTAGCGGTCTTCACCCTTCCAGGGAACACCTGTGACACCAGGCAGCTGCGTGGAAGGCGACCCCAAACCTCCCCAACCCACTCGGCCGCGTTCCGGAATTATGAGTGTGAGGAGGTTCCGTCCTCTGTCTGCAGCGCCTGGGATTACCTAGGAACCATCCGCGTGTCTTCCCCGAGGTTCTCCTAGTGCGGGCTGCTGGGGAAAGGCGGGGGTTTGGCTGGAAATGCAGGTAGCATCCAGTGCCTCCCCCTGGACCGATCAGGTAATTAGCGGACTTCCCCCTAACAGGGAAGACCTGTGACACCAGGCAGCTGCGTGGAGGCCGGCCCCAAGCCTCCCACACCCACTCGGCCGTGTTCCGGATTTCGGAGTGTGGCGAGGTTCCGTCTTCTATCTGCAGCGCCTGGGATCTCCTAGGAGACCTCCGTGTGACTTCCCAGATTATCTCATAGTGCGGGCAGACAGGGAAAGTCGGTGGTTGTGCTGGAAATGCAGGTAGTATCCAGTGACTCCCCCTGGACAGATGAGGTAATTAACGGACTTCCCCCTGCCAGGGAACACCAGTGACACCAAGCAGTTTCGTGGAGGGCGGCCCCAATCCTCCCACAACCACTCGGCCGGGTTCCGGAATTCTGAGTGTGGCGAGGATTCGTCCTATGTCTGCAGCGCCTGGGATCTCGTAGGAGCCCTCCGCGTGTATTCCCCGAGTTTATCCTAGTGTGGGCTACCGGGGAAAGGCGGGGTATGGGCTGCAAATGCAGGTAGCATGCAGAGCCTCCCCCTGGACTGATGAGGTAATTAGCGGAATTTCCCCTGCCAGGGAACACGTGTGACAACAGGCAGCTGCGTGGAGGGCGGCCCCAAATTTCCACCACCCATTCAGTCGCATTCAGGAATTCTGAGTGTGGCGATGTTCCGTCCTCTGTCTGCAGTGCCTGGGATCTCCTAGGAGCCTTCCGCGTGTCTTCCCCGAGTGTCTCCTAGTGCGGGCTGCCGAGGAAAAGCAGAGGTTGGGCTCGAAATGCAGGTAGCATCTAGTGCCTCCCCCTGGACAAATGACGTATTTAGCGGACTTCCCCCTTCCTGGGAACACCAGTGACACCAGGCAGCTGCGTGAGAGCGGCCCCAAACCTCCCCCAACAACTCGGACGCGTTCCGGAATTCTGAGTGTGGGGAGGTTCCATCATCTTTATGCAGCGCCTGGGATCTACTATGAGCCCCCCGCCTCTCTTCCCCGAGTGTCTCCTAGTGCGGAATGCCGGCGAATGGCGGGGGATGGGCGGGAAATGCATGTAGGATCTAGTGCCTCCCCCTGGACAGATCAGGTAATTAGCGGACTTCCCCCTACCAGGGAAGACCTGTGACACCAGGCATCTGCCTGGGGGCCGGCCCCAAACCTCCCCCAACCACTCGGCCGCGTTCCGGAATTCTGAGTGTGGCGAGGATCCGTCCTATGTCAGCAGCGCCTGGGATCTCCTCGGAGCCTTCCGCGTGTCTTCCCTGAGTGTATCCTATTGCGGGCTGCCGGGGAATGGCGGGGTATGGGCTGGAAATCCTGGTAGCATGTGGAGCCTCCCCCTGGACAGATGAGGCAATTAGCGTAATTCCCCCTGCCAGGGGACACAAGTGACACCAGGCAGCTGCGTGGAGGGCGGTCCCAAACCTCCCCCACCCACACGGCCGCGTTCCGGAATTCTGAGTGTGGGGAGGTACCGTCATCTGTATGCAGCGACTGGGATTACCTAGGATCCCTCCGCGTGTCTTCCCCGAGGTTCTCCTAGTGCGGGCTGCCAGGGAAAGACGGGGGTTGGGCTGGAAATGCAGGTAGCATCTAGTTCCTCCCCCGGGACAGATGAGGTATCAGCGGACTTCCCCCTGCCAGGAAACACCTTTGACACCAGGCAGCTGCGTGGAAGGCGGACCCAAACCTCCTAAACCCACTCAGCCGCGTTCAGGAATTATGAGTGTGGGGAGGTTCCATCCTCTGTCTGCAGCGACTGGGATTACCTTGGATCCCTCCTCGTGTCTTCCCCCAGGTTCTCCTAGTGAGGGCTGCCAGGGAAAGACGGGGGTTGGGCTGGAAATGCAGGTAGCATCTAGTGCCTCCCCCTGGACCGATCAGGTTATTAGCGGACTTCCCCCTACAAGGGAAGACCTGTGACACCAGGCAGCTGCGAGGAGGCCGGCCCCAAACTTCCCATACCCACTCGGCCGTGTTCCGGATTTCTGAGTGGGGCGAGGTTCCGTCTTCTGTCTGCAGCGCCTGGGATCTCCTAGCAGACCTCCGTGTGACTTCCCAGATTATCTCATATTGCGGGCAGCCAGGGAAAGTCGGGGGTTGTGCTGGAAATGCAGGTAGCATCTAGTGACTCCCCCTCGACAGATGAGGTAATTAGCGGAATTCCCCCTGCCAGGGAACACGTGTGACAACAGGCAGCTTCGTGGAGGGGGGCCCCAAACCTCCCCCACCCATTCGGCCGCATTCCGGATTCTGAGTGTGGCGAGGTTCCGTCCTTTGTCTGCAAATCCTGGGATCTCCTAGGAGCCCTCCGCGAGTCTTCCCCGTGTGACTCTTATGCGGGCTGCCGGGGAAAGGCGGGGGTTGGGCTGGAGACGCAGGTAGCATCTAGCGCCTCCACCTGGACAGATGAGGTAATGAGCGGAATTCCCCCTGCCAGGGAACACCTGTGAAAACAAGCACCTTGGTGGAGGGCGGCCGCAAACCTCCCCCACCCACTCGGCCGCGTTTCGGATTTCCGAGTGTGGCGATGTTCCGTCCTCGGTCTGTAGCGCCTGGGATCTCCTAGGAGCCTTCCGCGTGTCTTCCCCGAGTGTCTCCTAGTGCGGGCTGCCGGGGAAAGGCAGGGTTTGGGCTGGAAATGCAGGTTGCATGTAGAGCCTCCCCCTGGACAGATGAGGTAATTAGCGGAATTCCCCCTGCCAGGGAACACAAGTGACACCAGGCAGCTGCGTGGAGGGCGGCCACAAACCTCCCCCAACCACTCGGTCGCGTCCCGGATTTCTGAGTGTGGCGAGGTTCCGTCCTATGTCTGCAGCGCCTGGGATCTCCTCGGAGCCTTCCGCGTGTCTTCCCTGAGTGTATCCTAGTGCGGGCTGCCGGGGAAATGCGGAGTATGGGCTGGAAATCCTGGTAGCATGTAGAGCCTCCCCCTGGACAGATGAGGCAATTAGCGTAATTCCCCCTGCCAGGGGACACAAGTGACACCAGGCAGCTCCGTGGAGGGCGGTCCCAAACCTCCCCCAACCACACGGCCGCGTTCCGGAATTCTGAGTGTGGGGAGGGTACCGTCATCTGTATGCAGCGCCTGGGATCTACTAGGAGCCCTCCGCCTGTCTTCCCCGAGTGTCTCCTAGTGCGGGCTGCCAGGGAAAGACGGGGGTTAGGCTGGAAATGCAGGTAGCATCTAGTTCCTCCCCCGGGACAGATGAGGTATCAGCGGACTTACCCCTGCCAGGGAACACCTGTGACACCAGGCAGCTGCGTGGAAGGCGGACCCAAACCTCCTAAACCCACTCAGCCGCGTTCAGGAATTATGAGTGTGGGGAGGTTCCGTCCTCTGTCTGCAGCGACTGGGATTACCTAGGATCCCTCCGCGTGTCTTCCCCGAGGTTCTCCTAGTGCGGGTTGCTGGGGAAAGGTGGGGGTTTGGTTGGAAATGCAGGTAGCATCTAGTGCCACCCCCTGGACCGATCAGGTTATTAGCGGACTTCCCCCTACCAGGGAAGACCTGTGACACTAGGCAGCTGCGAGGGGGCCGGCCCCAAACTTCCCACACCCACTCGGCCGTGTTCCGGATTTCTGAGTGGGGCGAGGTTCCGTCTTCTGTCTGCAGCGCCTGGGATCTCCTAGCAGACCTCCGTGTGACTTCCCAGATTATCTCATATTGCGGGCATCCAGGGAAATTCGGGGGTTGTGCTGGAAATGCAGGTAGCATCTAGTGACTCCCCCTCGACAGATGAGGTAATTAGCGGAATTCCCCCTGCCAGGGAACACCTGTGACACCAGGCAGCTTCGTGGAGGGGGGCCCCAAACCTCCCCCACCCATTCGGCCGCGTTTCGGATTTCCGAGTGTGGAGATGTACCTTCCTCGGTCTGTAGCGCCTGGGATCTCCTAGGAGCCTTCCGCGTGTCTTCCCCGAGTGTCTCCTAGTGAGGCCTGCCGGGGAAAGGCATGGGTTGGGCTGGAAATGCAGGTAGCATGTAGAGCCTCCCCCTGGACAGATGAGGTAATTAGCGGAATTCCCCCTGCCAGGGAACACAGGTGACACCAGGCAGCTGCGTGGAGGGCGGTCCCAAACCTCCCCCAACCACACGGCCGCGTTCCGGAATTCTGAGTGTGGGGAGGTACCGTCATCTGTATGCAGCGCCTGGGATCTACTAGGAGCCCTCCGCCTGTCTTCCCCGAGTGTCTCCTAGTGCGGGCTGCCAGGCAAAGATGGGGGTTGGGCTGGAAATGCAGGTAGCATCTAGTTCCTCCCCCTGGACAGATGAGGTATCAGCGGAATTCCCCCTGCCAGGGAACACCTGTGACACCAGGCAGCTGCGTGGAAGGCGGACCCAAACCTCCTCAACCCACTCAGCCGCGTTCAGGAATTATGAGTGTGGGGACGTTCCGTCCTCTGTCTGCAGCGACTGGGATTACCTAGGATCCCTCCGCGTGTCTTCCCCGAGGTTCTCCTAGTGTGGGCTGCTGGGGAAAGGCGGGGGGTTTGGCTGGAAATGCAGGTAGCATCTAGTGCCTTCCCCTGGACCGATCAGGTAATTAGCGGACTTCCCCCTACCAGGGAGGACCTTTGACAACAGGCAGCTGCGTGGAGGCCGGCCCCAAACTTCCCACACCCACTCGGCCGTGTTCCGGATTTCTGAGTGTGGCGAGGTTCCGTCTTCTGTCTGCAGCGCCTGGGATCTCCTAGGAGACCTCCGTGTGACTTCCCAGATTATCTCTTAGTGCGGGAAGCCAGGGAAAGTCTGTGGTTGTGCTGGAAATGCAGGTAGCATCTAGTGACTCCCCCACGACAGATGAGGTAATTAGCGGAATTCCCCCTGCCAGGGAATACCAGTGACACCAGGCAGCAGCGTGAGGGCGGCCCCTAACCTCCCCCAAAAACTCGGCCGCGTTCCGGAATTCTGAGTGTGGCGAGGATCCGTCCTATGTCTGCAGCGCCTGGAATCTCCTCGGAGCTTTCCGCGTGTTTTCCCTGAGTGTCTCCTAGTGCGGGCTTCCGGGTAATGGCGGGGGATGGGCTGGAAATGCAGGTAGAATCTAGTGCCTCCCCCTGGACAGATCAGGTAATTAGCGGACTTCCCCCTACCAGGGAAGACCTGTGATATTAGGCAGCTGCGTGGAGGCCGGCCCCAAACCTCCCACACCCACTCGGCCGTGTTCCGGATTTCTGAGTGTGGCGAGGTTCCGTCTTCTGTCTGCAACGCCTGGGATCTCCTAGGAGACCTCCGTGAGACTTCCCAGATTATCTCATATTGCGGGCATCCAGGGAAAGTCGGGGGTTGTGCTGGAAATGCAGGTAGCATCTAGTGACTCCCCCTCGACAGATGAGGTAATTAGCGGAATTCCCCCTGCCAGGGAACACCTGTGACACCAGGCAGCTTCGTGGAGGGGGGCCCCAAACCTCCCCCACCCATTCGGCCGCATTCCGGAATTCTGAGTGTGGCGAGGTTCCGTCCTTTGCAGCTCCTGGGATCTCCTAGGAGCCCTCCGCGAGTCTTCCCCGTGTGACTCTTATGCGGGCTGCCAGGGAAAGGCGGGGGTTGGGCTAGAAACGCATGTAGCATCTAGCGACTCCACCTTGACAGATGAGGTAATGAGCGGACTTCCCCCTGCCAGGGAACACCTGTGACAACAGGCACCTGCGTGGAGGGCGGCCGAAAACCTCCCCCACCCACTCGGCCGCGTTCCGGATTTCTGAGTGTAGCGATGTTCCGTCCTCGGTCTGTAGCGCCTGGGATCTCCTAGGAGCCTTCCGCGTGTCTTCCCGGAGTTTCTCCTTGTGCGGGCGGCCGGGAAAAGGCGGGAGTTTTGCAGGAAATGCAGGTAGCAACTAGTGCCTCCCCCTGGACAGATGAGGTTATTTGCGGAATTCCCCCTGCCAGGGAACACAAGTGACACCAGGCAGCTGCGTGGAGGGCGGCCCCAAATTTCCCCGACCCACTCGGTCGCGTTCCGGAATTCTGAGTGTGGCGAGGTTCCGTCCTAAGTTTGCAGCGCCTGGGATCTCCTAGGAGCCTTCCGCGTGTCTTCCCCGAGTGTCTCCTAGTGCGGGCTGCCGGGGAAAGGCGGGGGGTTGGGCTAGAAATGCGGGTAGCATCTAGTGCCTCCCCCTGGACTGATGAGGTATTAGCGGATTTCACCCTGCCAGGGAACACCTGTGACACCAGGCAGCTGCGTGGAGGGCGGCCCCAAACCTCCCCAACCCACTCGGCCGCGTTCCGGAATTATGAGTGTGGGGAGGTACCGTCTTCTGTCTGCATCGCCTAGGATCTCCTAGGAGCCCTCCGCGTGTCTTCCCCGAGTGTATCCTGGTGCGGGTTGCCGGGGAATTGCGGGGGTTGGGCTGGAAATGCAGGTTGCATCTAGTGCCTCCCCCTGGACAGATGAGGTATTAGCGGACTTCACCCTGCCAGGGAACTCCTGTGACACCAGGCACCTGCGTGGAGGGTGGCCGCAAACCTCCCGCAACCACTCGGCCGCGTTCCGGAATTCTGAGTGTGGCGAGGTTCCGTCCTATGTCTCAGCGCCTGGGATCTCCTCGGAGCCTTCCGCGTGTCTTCCCTGAGTGTATCCTAGTGCGGGCTGCCGGGGAAAGGCGGGGTATGGGCTGGAAATCCTGGTAGCATGTAGAGCCTCCCCCTGGACAGATGAGGCAATTAGCGTAATTCCCCATGCCAGGGGACACAAGTGACACCAGGCAGCTCCGTGGAGGGCGGTCCCAAACCTCCCCCACCCACACGGCCGCGTTCCGGAATTCTGAGCGTGGGGAGGTACCGTCATCTGTATGCAGAACCTGGGATCTACTAGGATCCTTCCGCCTGTCTTCCCCGATTGTCTCCTAGTGAGGGCTGCCAGGGAAAGATGGGGGTTGGGCTGGAAATGCAGGTAGAATCTAGTTCCTCCCCCTGGACAGATGAGGTATCAGCGGACTTCCCCCTGCCAGGGAACAACTGTGACACCAGGCAGCTGCGTGGAAGGCGGCCCAAACCTCCTCAACCCACTCAGCCGCGTTCAGGAATTATGAGTGTGGGGAGGTTCCGTCCTCTGTCTGCAGCGACTGGGATTACCTAGGATCCCTCCGCATGTCTTCCCCGAGGTTCTCCTAGTGCGGGCTGCTGGGGAAAGGTGGGGGTTTGGCTGGAAATGCAGGTAGCATCTAGTGCCTCCCCCTGGACCGATCAGGTAATTAGCGGACTTCCCCCTACCAGGGAAGACCTGTGACACCAGGCAGCTGCGTGGAGGCCGGCCCCAAACTTCCCACACCCACTCGGCCGTGTTCCGGATTTCTGAGTGTGGCGAGGTTCTGTCTTCTGTCTGCAGCGCCTGGGATCTCCTCGGAGACCTCCGTGTGACTTCCCAGATTATCTCATAGTGCGGGCAGCCAGGGAAAGTCTGTGGTTGTGCTGGAAATGCAGGTAGCATCTAGTGACTCCCCCACGAAAGATGAGGTAATTAGCGGAATTCCCCCTGCCAGGGAACACATGTGACACCAGGCAGCTGCGTGGAGGGGGGACCCAAAACTCCTCAACCCACTCGGCCGCGTTCCAGAATTCTGAGTGTGGCGAGGTTCCGTCCTATGTCTGCAGCTCCTGGGATCTCCTCGGAGGCTTCCGCGTGTCTTCCCTGAGTGTATCCTAGTGCGGGCTGCCAGGGAAAAGCGGGGTTTGGGCTGGAAATGCAGGTAGCATGTAGAGCCTCCCCCTGGACAGATGAGGTAATTAGCGGAATTCCCCCTGCCAGGGAACACAACTTACACCAGGCAGATGCGTGGAGTGCGGCCCCAAACCTCCCCAACCACTCGGCCGCGTTCCGGAATTCTGAGTGTGGCAAGGTTCCGTCCTCTGCCTGCAGCGCCTGGGATCTCGTAGGAGCCCTCCGCGTGTCTTCCCCGAGTTTATCCTAGTGCGGGCTGCCGGGGAAAGGCCGGGTTTGGGCTGCAAATGCAGGTAGCATGCAGAGCCTCCCCCTGGACAGATGAGGTAATTAGCGGAATTCCCCTTGCCAGGGAACACGTGTGACAACAGGCAGCTGCGTGGAGGGCGGCCCCAAATTTCCACCACCCATTCAGCCGCATTCAGGAATTCTGAGTGTGGCGAGGTTCCGTCCTCTGTCTGCAGTGCCTGGGATCTCCTAGGAGCCTTCCGCGTGTCTTCCCCGAGTGTCTCCCAGTGCGGGCTGCCGGGGAAAGGCAGGGGTTGTGCTCGAAATGCAAGTAGCCTCTAGTGCCTCCCCCTGGACAAATGAGGTATTTAGCGGACTTCCCCCTGCCAGGGAAAACCAGTGACACCAGGCAGCTGCGTGAGGGCGGCCCCAAACTCCCCCAACCACTCGGCCGCGTTCCAGAATTCTGAGTGTGGCGAGGTTCCGTCCAATGTCTGCAGCGCCAGGGATCTCCTAGGAGCCCTCCGCCTGTCTTCCCCGAGTGTCTCCTGGTGCGGGTTGCCGGGGAAATGCGGGGGTTGGGCTGGAAATGCAGG
Source organism: Camelus ferus (assembly GCF_009834535.1). Classification (NCBI taxonomy): domain Eukaryota; kingdom Metazoa; phylum Chordata; class Mammalia; order Artiodactyla; family Camelidae; genus Camelus; species Camelus ferus. Next base: position 1,409,872 of record NC_045700.1, on the reverse strand, counting down.
TTGCATCTAGTGCCTCCCCCAGGACAGATTAGGTAATTAGCGGAATTCTCCCTGTCAGGGAAAACCTGTGACACCAGGCAGCTGCGTGGCGGTCGGCCCCAAACCTCCCCCTCCCACTCGGCCGCGTTCCGGAATTATGAGTGTGGGGAGGTCCCGTCCTCTGTCTGCAGCGCCTGGGATTACCTCGGAACCCTCCGCGTGTCTTCCCCGAGGTTCTCCTAGTGCGGGCTGCTGGGGAAAGGCGGGGGTTTGGTTGGAAATGCAGGTAGCATCCAGTGCCTCCCCCTGGACTGATCAGGTAATTAGCGGACTTCCCCCTAACAGGGAAGAACTGTGACACCAGGCAGCTGCGTGGAGGCCGGCCCCAAGCCTCCCACACCCACTCGGCCGTGTTCCGGATTTCTGAGTGTGGCGAGGTTCCGTCTTCTATCTGCAGCGCCTGGGAACTCCTAGGAGATTTCCGTGTGACTTCCCAGATTATCTCATAGTGCGGGCAGCCAGGGAAAGTCGGTGGTTGTGCTGGAAATGCAGGTAGCATCCAGTGTCTCCCCCTGGACAGATGAGGTAATTAACGGACATCCCCCTGCCAGGGAACACCAGTGACACCAAGCAGTTTCGTGGAGGGCGGCACCAAACCTCCCACAACCACTCGGGCGCGTTCCGGAATTCTGAGTGTGGCGAGGTTCCGTCCTATGTCTGCAGCTCCTGGGATCTCCTAGGAGCCCTCCACGTGTCTTCACCGAGTGTATCCAAGTGCGGGCTGCCGGGGAAAAGCGGGGTTTGAGCTGTAAATGCAGGTAGCATGTAGAGCCTCCCCCTGGACAGATGAGGTAATTAGCGGAATTCCCCCTGCCAGGGAACACAAGTGACACCAGGCAGATGAATGGAGGGCGGCCCCAAACCTCCCCCAACCACTCGGCCGCGTTCCTTAATTCTGAGTGTGGCGAGGTTCCGTCCTCTGCCTGCAGGGCCTGGGAACTCCTTGGAGCACTCCGCGTGTCTTCCCGGCGTTTCTCCTAGTGCGGCGGCCGGGAAAATGTGGGAGTTTTGCTGGAAATGCAGGTAACATCTAGAGCCTCCCCCTGGACAGATGAGGTTATTTGCGGAATTCCCCCTGCCAGGGAACACAAGTGACACCAGGCAGCTGCGTGGAGGGCGGCCCCAAACCTCCCCGACCCACTCGGTCCCGTTCCTGAATTCTGAGTGTGGCGAGGTTCCGTCCTATGTTTGCAGCGCCTGGGATCTCCTAGGAGCCCTCCGCGTGTCTCCACCGAGTGACTCTTATGCGGGCTGCCGGGGAAAGGCAGAGGTTGGGCTGGAAATGCAGCTTGAATCTAGTGCCTCCCCCAGGACAGATCAGGTAATTAGCGGAATTCCCCCTGCCAGGGAAAACCTGTGACACCAGGTAGCTGCGTGGCGGGCGGCCCCAAACCTCCCCCTCCCACTCGGCCGCGTTCTGGAATTCTGATTGTGGCGAGGTTCCGTCCTCTGTCTGTAGCGCCTGGGATCTCCTAGGAGCCCTCCGCGTGTCTCCCCCGAGTGACTCTTATGCGGGCTGCCGGGGAAAGGCAGAGGTTGGGCTGGAAATGCAGGTAGCATCTAGTGCCTCCCCCTGGACAGATGAGGTATTAGCGGACTTCACCCTGCCAGGGAACACATGTGACACCAGACAACTGCGTGGATGGCGGCCCCAAACCTCCCCCAACCACTCGTCCGCGTTCCGGAATTCTGAGTGTGGGGAAGTTCCATCATCTGTATGCAGCACCTGGTATCTACTAGGAGCCCCCGCCTGTCTTCACCGAGTTTCTCCTAGTGCGGGCTACCGGGGAAATGCGGGGGTTGTGCTGGAAATGCAGGTAGCATCTAGTGCCACCCCCTGGATTGTTGAGGTAATTAGCGGACTTCCCCCTACCAGGGAAGACCTGTGACACCAGGCATCTACGTGGAGGCTGGCCCCAAACCTCCCACACCCACTCGGCCGTGTTCCGGATTTCTGAGTGTGGCGAGGTTCCGTCTTCTGTCTGCAGCGCCTGGGATCTCCTAGGAGCCCTCCGCGTGTCTTCACCGAGTTTCTCCTAGTGCGGGCTACCGGGGAAATGCGGGGGATGTGCTGGAAATGCAGGTAGCATCTAGTGCCACCCCCTGGATTGTTGAGGTAATTAGCGGACTTCCCCCTGCCAGGGAACACCTGTGACCACTGGCAGCTGCGTGGAGGGCGGCCCCAATACTCCCCCAACCACTCGGCAGTGTTCCGGAATTCTGAATGTGGCGAGGTTCCATCCTCTCTTTGCAGCAACTGGGATCTTTTAGGAGCCCTCTGTGTGTCTTCCCCGAGTGTCTCTTTGTTCGGGCTGCTGGGAAATGTGGGGGTTGGGCTGGAAATGCAGGTAGCATCTAGTGCCTCCCCTTGGACTGATGAGGTAATTAGCAGAAATAACCCTGCAAGGGAACACCTGTGACACCAGGCAGCTCTGTGGATTGCGGCCCCAAACCACCCCCCACCCACACACCCGCGTTCCGGAATTCTGATTGTAGCGAGGTTCCATCCTTTGTCTGCAGCTCCTGGGATCTGCTAGGAGCCCTACGCGTGTCTTCCCCGTGTGACTCTTATGCGGGCTGCCAGGGAAAGTCGGGGGATGGGCTGGAAAAGCAGGTAGCATCTAGCGCCACCACCTGGACAGATGAGGTAATTAGCGGACTTCCCCCTGCCAGGGAACACCTGTGACACCAGGCACCTGCGTGGAGGGGGGCCGCAAACCGCCCCCACCCACTCGGCCGCGTTCCGGATTTCGGAGTGTGGCGATGTTCCGTCCTCTGTCTGCAGCGCCTGGGATCTCCTAGGAGCCCTCCGCGTGTCTTCCCCGAGTGTCTCCTAGTGTGGGCTGCCGGGAAAGGCGGGGTTGGGCTGGAAATGCAGGTAGCATCTAGTGCCTCCCCTGGACAGGTGAGGTATTAGCGGACTTCTCCCTGCCAGGGAACACTTGTGACCCAGCAGCTGCGTGGAGGGCGGCCCCAAACCTCCCCAACCCACTCGCCGCGTTCCGGAATTATGAGTGTGGCGAGGTTCCGTCCAATGTCTGCAGCGCCTGGGATCACCTAGGAGCCCTCCGCGTGTCTTCCCCGAGTGTCTCTTGTGCGGGTTGCCGGGGAAATGTGGGGGTTGGGCTGGAAATGCAGGTTGCCTCTAGTGCCTCCCCCAGGACAGATCAGGTAATTAGCGGAATTCTCCCTGCCAGGGAAAACCTGTGACAACAGGCAGCTGCGTGGCGGTCGGCCCCAAACCTCCCCCTCCCACTCGGCCGCGTTCCGGAATTATGAGTGTGGGGAGGTTCCGTCCTCTGTCTGCAGCTCCTGGGATTAACTAGGAACCCTCCGTGTGTCTTCCCCGAGGTTCTCCTAGTGCGGGCTGCTGGGGAAATGCGGGGGTTTGGCTGGAAATGCAGGTAGCATCCAGTGCCTCCCCCTGGACTGATCAGGTAATCAGCGGACTTCCACCTAACAGGGAAGACCTGTGACACCAGGCAGCTGCGTGGAGGCCGGCCCCAAGCCTCCCACATCCACTCGGACGTGTTCCGGATTTCTGAGTGTGGCGAGGTTCCGTCTTCTGTCTGCAGCGCCTGGGATCTCCTAGAAGACCTCCGTGTGACTTCCCAGATTATCTCATATTGCTGGCAGACAGGGAAAGTCGGGGGTTGTGCTGGAAATGCAGGTAGCATCCAGTGTCTCCCCCTGGACAGATGAGGTAATTAACGGACTTCCCCCTGCCAGGGAACACCAGTGACACCAAGCAGTTTCGTGGAGGCCGTCCCCAAACATCCCACACCCACTCGGCCGTGTTCCGGATTTCTGAGTGTGGCGAGGTTCCGTCTTCTGTCTGCAGCGACTGGGATCTCCTAGGAGACCTCCGTGAGACTTCCAGGATTATCTCATATTGCGGGCAGACAGGGAAAGTCGGGGGTTGTGCTGGAAAAGCAGGTAGCATCTAGTGACTCCCCCTCGACAGATGAGGTAATTAGCGGAATTCCCCCTGCCAGGGAACACTTGTGACACCAGGCAGCTGCGTGGAGGGCGGCCCCAAAACTCCCCCACCCATTCGGCCGCATTCCGGTATTCTGAGTGTGGCGTGGTTCCGTCCTTTGTCTGCAGTTCCTGGGATCTCCTAGGAGCCCTCCGCGAATCTTCACCGTGTGACTCTTATGCGGGCTGCCGGGGAAAGGCGGGGGTTGGGCTGGAAACGCAGGTAGCATCTAGCGCCTCCACCTTGACAGATGAGGTAATGAGCGGACTTCCCCCTGCCAGGGAACACCTGTGACAACAGGCACCTGCATGGATGGCGGCCGAAAACCTCCCCCAACCACTCGGCCGCGTTCCGGATTTCCGAGTGTTGCAATGTTCCGTCCTCGGTCTGTAGCGCCTGGGATCTCCTAGGAGCCTTCCGCGTGTCTTCCCCGAGTGTCTCCTAGTGCGGGCTGCCGGGGAAAGGCAGGGGTTGGGCTGGAAATGCAGGTAGCATCTAGTGCCTCCCCCTGGACAGATGAGGTATTTAGCGGACTTCCCCCTTGCAGGGAACACCAGTGACACCAGGCAGCTGCGTGGAGGGGGGCCCCAAACCTCCCCTAACCACTCGGCCGCGTTCCGGAATTCTGAGTGTGGCGAGGTTCCGTCCTATGTCTGCAGCGCCTGGGATCTCCTAGGAGCCCTCCGCGTGTCTTCCCCGAGTATATCCTAGTGCGGGATGCCGGGGAAAGGCGGGGTTTGGGGTGGAAATGCTGGTAGCATGTAGAGCCTCCCCCTGGACAGATGAGGTAATTAGCGGAATTCCCCCTGCCAGGGAACACAAGTGACACCAGGCAGCTGCGTGGAGGGCGGCCCCAAAACTCCCCCAACCACTCGGCCGCGTTCCTTAATTCTGAGTGTGGCGAGGTTCCGTCCTCTGCCTGCAGGGCCAGGGAACTCCTTGGAGCACTCCGCGTGTCTTCCCGGCGTTTCTCCTAGTGCGGGCGGCCGGGAAAATGTGGGAGTTTTGCTGGAAATGCAGGTAGCATCTAGAGCCTCCCCCTGGACAGATGAGGTTATTTGCGGAATTCCCCCTGCCAGGGAACACAAGTGACACCAGTCAGCTGCGTGGAGGGCGGCCCCAAACCTCCCCGACCCACTCGGTCGCGTTCCGGAATTCTGAGTGTGGCGAAGTTCCGTCCTCTGTCTGCAGAGCCTGGGATCTCCTAGTAGCCCTTCGCGTGTCTCCCCCGAGTGACTATTATGCGGGCTGCCGGGGAAAGGCAGAGGTTGGGCTGGAAATGCAGGTAGCATCTAGTGCCTCCCCCTGGACAGATGAGGTATTAGCGGACTTCACCCTGCCAGGGAACACATGTGACACCAGGCACCTGCGTGGAGGGCGGCCCCAAACCTACCCTAACCACTCGGCCGCGTTCCGGAATTCTGAGTGTGACGAGGTTCCGTCCTATGTCTGCAGCGCCTGGGATCTCCTCGGAGCCTTCCGCGAATCTTCCCTGAGTGTATACTAGTGCGGGCTGCCGGGGAAAGGCGGGGTATGGGATGGAAATCCTGGTAGCATGTAGAGCCTCCCCCTGGACAGATGAGGCAATTAGCGTAATTCCCCCTGCCAGGGGACACAAGTGACACCAGGCAGCTGCGTGGAGGGCGGTCCCAAACCTCCCCCACCCACACGGCCGCGTTCCGGATTTCTGAGTGTGGGGAGGTACCGTCATCTGTATGCAGCGCCTGGGATATACTAGGAGCCCTCCACCTGTCTTCCCCGAGTGTCTCCTAGTGCGGGCTGCCAGGGAAAGACGGGGGTTGGGCTGGAAATGCAGGTAGCATCTAGTTCCTCCCCCGGGACAGATGAGGTATCAGCGGAGTTCCCCCTGCCAGGGAACACCTGTGACACCAGGCAGCTGCGTGGTGGCCGGCCCCAAACTTCCCACACCCACTCGGCCGTGTTCCGGATTTCTGAGTGTGGCGAGGTTCCGTCTTCTGTCTGCAGCGCCTGGGATCTCCTAGGAGACCTCCGTGTGACTTCCCAGATTATCTCATATTGCGGGCAGCCAGAGAAAGTCGGGGGTTGTGCTGGAAATGCAGGTAGCATCTAGTGACTCCCTCTCGACAGATGAGGTAATTAGCGGAATTCCCCCTGCCAGGGAACACGTGTGACACCAGGCAGCTTCGTGGAGGGGGGCCCCAAACCTCCCCCACCCATTCGGCCGCATTCCTGAATTCTGAGTGTGGCAAGGTTCTGTCCTTTGTCTGCAACTCCTGGGATCTCCTAGGAGCCCTCCGCGAATCTTCACCGTGTGACTCTTATGCGGGCTGCCGGGGAAAGGCGGGGGTTGGGCTGGAAAGGCAGGTAGCATCTAGCGCCTCCACCTGGACAGATGAGGTAATGAGCGGACTTCCCCCTGCCAGGGAACACCTGTGACAACAGGCACCTGCGTGGAGGGCGGCCGCAAACCTCCCCCACCCACTCGGCCGCGTTCCGGATTTCCGAGTGTGGCGATGTTCCGTCCTCGGTCTGTAGCGCCTGGGATCTCCTAGGAGCCTTCCGCGTGTCTTCCCCGAGTGTCTCCTAATGCGGGCTGCCGGGGAAAGGCAGGGGTTGGGCTGGAAATGCAGGTAGCTTCTAGTGCCTCCCCCTGGACAGATGAGGTATTAGCGGACTTCACCCTGCCAGGGAACACCTGTGACACCAGGCAGCTGCGTGGAAGGCGGCCCCAAACCTCCCCAACCCACTCGGCCGCGTTCCGGAATTATGAGTGTGGGGAGGTACCATCTTCTGTCTGCAGCGCCTGGGATCTCCTAGGAGCCCTCCGCGTGTCTTCCCCGAGTGTCTCCTGGTGCGGGTTGCCGGGGAAATGCGGGGGTTGGGCTGGAAATGCAGGTTGCATCTAGTGCCTCCCCCAGGACAGATCAGGTAATTAGCGGAATTCCCCCTGCCAGGGAAAACCTGTGACACCAGGTAGCTGCGTGGTGGGCGGCCCCAAACCTCCCCCTCCCACTCGGCCGTGTTCTGGAATTCTGAGTGTGGCGAGGTTCCGTCCTCTGTCTGCAGCGCCTGGGATCTCCTAGGAGCCCTCCTCGTGTCTCCACCGAGTGACTCTTATGCGGGCTGCCGGGGAAAGGCAGAGGTTGGGCTGGAAATGAAGGTAGCATCTAGTGCCTCCCCCTGGACAGATGAGGTATTAGCGGACTTCACCCTGCCAGGGAACTCCTGTGACACCAGGCACCTGCGTGGATGGCGGCCGCAAACCTCCCCCAACCACTCGGCCGCGTTCCGGAATTCTGAGTGTGGCGAGGTTCCGTCCTATGTCTGCAGTGCCTGGGATCTCCTCGGAGCCTTCCGCGTGTCTTCCCTGAGTGTATCCTAGTGCGGGCTGCCGGGGAAAGGCGGGGTATGGGCTGGAAAACCTGGTAGCATGTAGAGCCTCCCCCTGGAGAGATGAGGCAATTAGCGTAATTCCCCCTGCCAGGGGACACAAGTGACACCAGGCAGCTCCGTGGAGGGCGGTCACAAACCTCCCCCAACCACACGGCGGCATTCCGGAATTCTGAGTGTGGGGAGGTACCGTCATCTGTATGCAGCGCCTGGGATCTACTAGGAGCCATCCGCCTGTCTTCCCTGAGTGTCTCCTAGTGCCGGCTGCCAGGGAAAGATGGGGGTTGGGCTGGAAATGCAGGTAGCATCTAGTTCCTCCCCCTGGACAGATGAGGTATCAGCGGACTTCCCCCTGCCATGGAACACCTGTGACACCAGGCACCTGCGTGGAGGGCGGCCCCAAACCTCCCCCAAACACTCGGCCGCGTTCCAGAATTCTGAGTGTGGCGAGGTTCCGTCCTATGTCTGCAGCGCCTGGGATCTCCTCGGAGCCTTCCGCGAATCTTCCCTGAGTGTATCCTAGTGCGGGCTGCCGGGGAAAGGCGGGGTATGGGATGGAAATCCTGGCAGCATGTAGAGCCTCCCCCTGGATAGATGAGGCAATTAGCGTAATTCCCCCTGCCAGGGGACACAAGTGACACCAGGCAGCTGCGTGGAGGGCGGTCCCAAACCTCCCCAACCCACACGGCCGCGTTCCGGAATTCTGAGTGTGGGGAGGTACCGTCATCTGTATGCAGCGCCTGGGATATACTAGGAGCCCTCCGCCTGTCTTCCCCGAGTGTCTCCTAGTGCGGGCTGCCAGGGAAAGACGGGGGTTGGGCTGGAAATGCAGGTAGCATCTAGTTCCTCCCCCGGGACAGATGAGGCATCAGCGGACTTCCCCCTGCCAGGGAACACCTGTGACACCAGGCAGCTGCGTGGAAGGCGGACCCAAACCTCCTCAACCCACTCAGCCGCGTTCAGGATTTATGAGTGTGGGGAGGTTCCGTCCTCTGTCTGCTGTGACTGGGATTACCTAGGATCCATCCGCGTGTCTTCCCCGATGTTCTCCTAGTGCGGGCTGCTGGGGAAAGGCGGGGGTTTGGCTGGAAATGCAGGTAGCATCTAGTGCCTCCCCCTGGACCGATCAGGTAATTAGCGGACTTCCCCCTACCAGGGAAGACCTGTGACACCAGGCAGCTGCGTGGAGGCCGGCCCCAAACTTCCCACACCCACTCGGCCGTGTTCCGGATTTCTGAGTGTGGCGAGGTTCCGTCTTTTGTCTGCAGCGCCTGGGATCTCCTAGGAGACCTCCGTGTGACTTCCCAGATTATCTCATATTGCGGGCAGCCAGAGAAAGTCGGGGGTTGTGCTGGAAATGCAGGTAGCATCTAGTGACTCCCCCTCGACAGATGAGGTAATTATCGGAATTCCCCCTGCCAGGGAACACGTGTGACACCAGGCAGCTTCGTGGAGTGGGGCCCCAAACCTCCCCCACCCATTCGGCCGCATTCCTGAATTCTGAGTGTGGCGAGGTTCCGTCCTTTGTCTGCAACTCCTGGGATCTCCTAGGAGCCCTCCGCGAGTCTTCCCTGTGTGACTCTTATGCGGGCTGCCGGGGAAAGGCGGGGGTTGGGCTGGAAAGGCAGGTAGCATCTAGCGCCTCCACCTGGACAGATGAGGTAATGAGCGGACTTCCCCCTGCCAGGGAACACCTGTGACAACAGGCACCTGCGTGGAGGGCGGCCGCAAACCTCCCCCACCCACTCGGCCGCGTTCCGGATTTCCGAGTGTGGCGATGTTCCGTCCTCGGTCTGTAGCGCCTGGGATCTCCTAGGAGCCTTCCGCGTGTCTTCCCCGAGTGTCTCCTAGTGCGGGCTGCCGGGGAAAGGCAGGGGTTGGGCTGGAAATGCAGGTAGCTTCTAGTGCCTCCCCCTGGACAGATGAGGTATTTAGCGGACTTCCCCCTGGCAGGGAACACCAGTGACACCAGGCAGCTGCGTGGAGGGGGGCCCCAAACCTCCCCCAACCACTCGGCCTCGTTCCGGATTTCTGAGTGTGGCGAGGTTCCGTCCTATGTCTGCAGCGCCTGGGATCTCCTAGGAGCCCTCCGCGTGTCTTCCCCGAGTGTATCCTAGTGCGGGATGCCGGGGAAAGGCGGGGTTTGGGGTGGAAATGCTGGTAGCATGTATAGCCTCCCCCTGGACAGATGAGGTAATTAGCGGAATTCCCCCTGCCAGGGAACACAAGTGACACCAGGCAGCTGCGTGGAGGGCGGCCACAAACCTCCCCCAACCACTCGGCCGCGTTCCATAATTCTGAGTGTGACGAGGTTCCGTCCTCTGCCTGCAGGGCCTGGGAACTCCTTGGAGCACTCCGCGTGTCTTCCCGGAGTTTCTTCTAGTGCGGGCGGCCGGGAAAAGGCGGGAGTTTTGCAGGTAATGCAGGTAGCATCTAGTGCCTCCCCCTGGACAGATGAGGTATTAGCGGACTTCACCCTGCCAGGGAACACCTGTGACACCAGGCAGCTGCGTGGAGGGCGGCCCCAAACCTCCCCCTCCCACTCGGCCGCGTTCTGGAATTCTGAGTGTGGCGAGGTTCCGTCCTCTGTCTGCAGCGCCTGGGAACTCCTAGGAGCCCTCCTCGTGTCTCCCCCGAGTGACTCTTATGCGGGCTGCCGGGGAAAGGCAGAGGTTGGGCTGGAAATGCAGGTAGCATTTAGTGCCTCCCCCTGGACTGATGAGGTATTAGCGGACTTCACCCTGCCAGGGAACTCCTGTGACACCAGGCACCTGCGTGGATTGCAGCCGCAAACCACCCCCAACCACTCGGCCGCGTTCCGGAATTCTGAGTGTGGCGAGGTTCCGTCCTATGTCTGCAGCGCCTGGGATCTCCTCGGAGCCTTCCGCGTGTCTTCCCTGAGTGTATCCTAGTGCGGGCTGCCGGGGAAATGCGGGATATGGGCTGGAAATCCTGGTAGCATGTAGAGCCTCCCCCTGGAGAGATGAGGCAATTAGCGTAATTCCCCTGCCAGGGGACACAAGTGACACCAGGCAGCTCCGTGGAGGGCGGTCACAAACCTCCCCCAACCACACGGCGGCATTCCGGAATTCTGAGTGTGGGGAGGTACCGTCATCTGTATGCAGCGCCTGGGATCTACTAGGAGCCCTCCGCCTGTCTTCCCCGAGTGTCTCCTAGTGCCGGCTGCCAGGGAAAGATGGGGGTTGGGCTGGAAATGCAGGTAGCATCTAGTTCCTCCCCCTGGACAGATGAGGTATCAGCGGACTTCCCCCTGCCGGGGAAACCTGTGACACCAGGCAGCTGCGTGGAAGGCGGACCCAAACCTCCTCAACCCACTCAGCCGCTTTCAGGAATTATGAGTGTGGGGAGGTTCCGTCCTCTGTCTGCAGCGCCTGGGATTAACTAGGATCCCTCCGCGTGTCTTCCCCGAGTTTCTCCTAGTGCGGGCTGCTGGGGAAAGGCGGGGGTTTGGCTGGAAATGCAGGTAGCATCTAGTGCCTCCCCCTGGACCGATCAGGTAATTAGCGGACTTCCCCCTACCAGGGAAGACCTGTGACACCAGGCAGCTGCGTGGAGGCCGGCCCCAAACTTCCCACACCCACTCGGCCGTGTTCCGGATTTCTGAGTGTGGCGAGGTTCCGTCTTCTGTCTGCAGCGCCTGGGATCTCCTAGGAGACCTCAGTGTGACTTCCCAGATTATCTCATATTGCGGGCAGCCAGAGAAAGTCGGGGGTTGTGCTGGAAATGCAGGTAGCATCTAGTGACTCCCCCTCGACAGATGAGGTAATTAGCGGAATTCCCCCTGCCAGGGAACACGTGTGACACCAGGCAGCTTCGTGGAGGGGGGCCCCAAACCTCCCCCACCCATTCGGCCTCATTCCTGAATTCTGAGTGTGGCGAGGTTCCGTCCTTTGTCTGCAACCCCTGGGATCTCCTAGGAGCCCTCCGCGAGTCTTCCCCGTGTGACTCTTATGCGGGCTGACGGGGAAAGGCGGGGGTTGGGCTGGAAACGCAGGTAGCATCTAGCGCCTCCACCTGGACAGATGAGGTACTGAGCGGACTTCCCCCTGCCAGGGAACACCTGTGACAACAGGCACCTGCGTGGAGGGCGGCCGCAAACCTCCCCCACCCACTCGGCCGCGTTCCGGATTTCCGAGTGTGGCGATGTTCCGTCCTCGGTCTGTAGCGCCTGGGATCTCCTAGGAGCCTTCCGCGTGTCTTCCCGAGTGTGTCCTAGTGTGGGCTGCCGGGGAAAGGCAGGGGTTGGGCTGGAAATGCAGGTAGCTTCTAGTGCCTCCCCTTGGACAGATGAGGTATTTAGCGGACTTCCCCCTCGCAGGGAACACCAGTGACACCAGGCAGCTGCGTGGAGGGGGGCCCCAAACCTCCCCCAACCACTAGGCCGTGTTCCGGATTTCTGAGTGTGGCGAGGTTCCGTCCTATGTCTGCAGCGCCTGGGATCTCCTAGGAGCCATCCGCGTGTCTTCCCCGAGTGTATCCTAGTGCGGGATGCCGGGGAAAGGCGGGGTTTGGGGTGGAAATGCTGGTAGCATGTATAGCCTCCCCCTGGACAGATGAGGTAATTAGCGGAATTCCCCCTGCCAGGGAACACAAGTGACACCAGGCAGCTGCGTGGAGGGCGGCCACAAACCTCCCCCAACCACTCGGCCGCGTTCCTTAATTCTGAGTGTGGCGAGGTTCCGTCCTCTGCCTGCAGGGCCTGGGAACTCCTTGGAGCACTCCGCGTGTCTTCCCGGAGTTTCTCCTAGTGCGGGCGGCCGGGAAAAGGCGGGAGTTTTGCAGGAAATGCAGGTAGCATCTAGTGCCTCCCCCTGGACAGATGAGGATATTTGCGGAATTCCCCCTGCCAGGGAACACAAGTGACACCAGGCAGCTGCGTGGAGGGCGGCCCCAAACCACCCCGACCCACTCGGTCGCGTTCCGGAATTCTGAGTGTGGCGAGGTTCCGTCATATGTTTGCAGCGCCTGGGATCTCCTAGGAGCCCTCCGCGTGTCTTCCCCGAGTGTCTCCTAGTGCGGGCTGCCGGGGAAAGGCGGGGGTTGGGCTGGAAATGCAAGTAGCATCTAGTGCCTCCCCCTGGACAGATGAGGTATTAGCGGACTTCACCCTGCCAGGGAACACCTGTGACACCAGGCAGCTGCGTGGAGGGCGGCCCCAAACCTCCCCAACCCACTCGGCCGCGTTCCGGAATTATGAGTGTGGGGAGGTACCGTCTTCTGTCTGCAGCGCCTGGGATCTCCTAGGAGCCCTCCGCGTGTCTTCCCCGAGTGTCTCCTGGTGTGGGTTGCCGGGGAAATGCGGGGGTTGGGCTGGAAATGCAGGTTGCATCTAGTGCCTCCCCCAGGACAGATCAGGTAATTAGCGGAATTCCCCCTGCCAGGGAAAACCTGTGACACCAGGTAGCTGCGTGGAGGGCGGCCCCAAACCTCCCCCTCCCACTCGGCCGCGTTCTGGAATTCTGAGTGTGGCGAGGTTCCGTCCTCTGTCTGCAGCGCCTGGGATCTCCTAGAAGCCCTCCTCGTGTCTCCCCCGAGTGACTCTTATGCGGGCTGCCGGGGAAAGGCAGAGGTTGGGCTGGAAATGCAGGTAGCATCTAGTGCCTCCCCCTGGACTGATGAGGTATTAGCGGACTTCACCCTGCCAGGGAACTCCTGTGACACCAGGCACCTGCGTGGAATGCGGCCGCAAACCTCCCCCAACCACTCGGCCGCGTTCCGGAATTCTGAGTGTGGCGAGGTTCCGTCCTATGTCTGCAGTGCCTGGGATCTCCTCGGAGCCTTCCGCGTGTCTTCCCTGAGTGTATCCTAGTGCGGGCTGCCGGGGAAAGGCGGGGTATGGGCTGGAAATCCTGGTAGCATGTAGAGCCTCCCCCTGGTAAGATGAGGCAATTAGCGTAATTCCCCCTGCCAGGGGACACAAGTGACACCAGGCAGCTCCGTGGAGGGCGGTCACAATCCTCCCCCAACCACACGGCGGCATTCCGGAATTCTGAGTGTGGGGAGGTACCGTCATCTGTATGCAGCGCCTGGGATCTACTAGGAGCCCTCCGCCTGTCTTCCCCGAATGTCTCCTAGTGCCGGCTGCCAGGGAAAGATGGGGGTTGGGCTGGAAATGCAGGTAGCATCTAGTTCCTCCCCCTGGACAGATGAGGTATCAGCAGACTTCCCCCTGCCGGGGAACACCTGTGACACCAGGCAGCTGCGTGGAATGCGGACCCAAACCTCCTCAACCCACTCAGCCGCGTTCAGGAATTATGAGTGTGGGGAGGTTCCGTCCTCTGTCTGCAGCGCCTGGGAATACCTAGGATCCCTCCGCGTGTCTTCCCCGAGGTTCTCCTAGTGCGGGCTGCTGGGGAAATGCGGGGGTTTGCCTGGAAATGCAGGTAGCATCTAGTGCCTCCCCCTGGACCGATCAGGTAATTAGCGGACTTCCCCCTACCAGGGAAGACCTGTGACACCAGGCAGCTGCGTGGAGGCCGGCCCCAAACTTCCCACACCCACTCGGCCGTGTTCCGGATTTCTGAGTGTGGCGAGGTTCCGTCTTCTGTCTGCAGCGCCTGGGATCTCCTAGGAGACCTCCGTGTGACTTCCCAGATTATCTCATATTGCGGGCAGCCAGAGAAAGTCGGGGGTTGTGCTGGAAATGCAGGTAGCATCTAGTGACTCCCCCTCGACAGATGAGGTAATTACCGGAATTCCCCCTGCCATGGAACACGTGTGACACCAGGCAGCTTCGTGGAGGGGGGCCCCAAACCTCCCCCACCCATTCGGCCGCATTCCGGAATTCTGAGTGTGGCGAGGTTCCGTCCTTTGTCTGCAACTCCTGGGATCTCCTAGGAGCCCTCCGCGAGTCTTCCCCGTGTGACTCTTATGCGGGCTGACGGGGAAAGGCGGGGGTTGGGCTGGAAACGCAGGTAGCATCTAGCGCCTCCACCTGGACAGATGAGGTAATGAGCGGACTTCCCCCTGCCAGGGAACACCTGTGACAACAGGCACCTGCGTGGAGGGCGGCCGCAAACCTCCCCCACCCACTCGGCCGCGTTCCGGATTTCCGAGTGTGGCGATGTTCCGTCCTCGGTCTGTAGCGCCTGGGATCTCCTAGGAGCCTTCCGCGTGTCTTCCCCGAGTGTCTCCTAGTGCGGGCTGCCGGGGAAAGGCAGGGGTTGGGCTGGAAATGCAGGTAGCTTCTAGTGCCTCCCCCTGGACAGATGAGGTATTTAGCGGACTTCCCCCTGGCAGGAAACACCAGTGACACCAGGCAGCTGCGTGGAGGGGGGCCCCAAACCTCCCCGACCCACTCGGTCGCGTTCCGGAATTCTGAGTGTGGCGAGGTTCCGTCATATGTTTGCAGCGCCTGGGATCTCCTAGGAGCCCTCCGCGTGTCTTCCCCGAGTGTCTCCTAGTGCGGGCTGCTGGGGAAAGGCGGGGGTTTGGCTGGAAATGCAGGTAGCATCTAGTGCCTCCCCCTGGACCGATCAGGTAATTAGCGGACTTCCGCCTACCAGGGAAGACCTGTGACACCAGGCAGCTGCGTGGAGGCCGGCCCCAAATTTCCCACACCCACTCGGCCGTGTTCCGGATTTCTGAGTGTGGCGAGGTTCCGTCTTCTGTCTGCAGCGCCTGGGATCTCCTAGGAGACCTCCGTGTGACTTCCCAGATTATCTCATATTGCGGGCAGCCAGAGAAAGTCGGGGGTTGTGCTGGAAATGCAGGTAGCATCTAGTGACTCCCCCTCGACAGATGAGGTAATTAGCGGAATTCCCCCTGCCAGGGAACACGTGTGACACCAGGCAGCTTCGTGGAGGGGGGCCCCAAACCTCCCCCACCCATTCGGCCGCATTCCTGAATTCTGAGTGTGGCGAGGTTCCGTCCTTTGTCTGCAACTCCTGGGATCTCCTAGGAGCCCTCCGCGAGTCTTCCCCGTGTGACTCTTATGCGGGCTGCCGGGGACAGGCGGGGGTTGGGCTGGAAACGCAGGTAGCATCTAGCGCCTCCACCTGGACAGATGAGGTAATGAGCGGACTTCCCCCTGCCAGGGAACACCTGTGACAACAGGCACCTGCGTGGAGGGCGGCCGCAAACCTCCCCCACCCACTCGGCCGCGTTCCGGATTTCCGAGTGTGGCGATGTTCCGTCCTCGGTCTGTAGCGCCTGGGATCTCCTAGGAGCCTTCCGCGTGTCTTCCCCGAGTGTGTCCTAGTGTGGGCTGCCGGGGAAAG
This sequence comes from Camelus ferus, assembly GCF_009834535.1. Lineage (NCBI taxonomy): Eukaryota > Metazoa > Chordata > Mammalia > Artiodactyla > Camelidae > Camelus > Camelus ferus. The sequence continues at coordinate 1,394,242 of NC_045700.1, read as the reverse complement.
GCAGGGGTTGGGCTGGAAATGCAGGTAGCTTCTAGTGCCTCCCCTTGGACAGATGAGGTATTTAGCGGACTTCCCCCTCGCAGGGAACACCAGTGACACCAGGCAGCTGCGTGGAGGGGGGCCCCAAACCTCCCCCAACCACTAGGACGTGTTCCGGATTTCTGAGTGTGGCGAGGTTCCGTCCTATGTCTGCAGCGCCTGGGATCTCCTAGGAGCCATCCGCGTGTCTTCCCCGAGTGTATCCTAGTGCGGGATGCCGGGGAAAGGCGGGGTTTGGGGTGGAAATGCTGGTAGCATGTATAGCCTCCCCCTGGACAGATGAGGTAATTAGCGGAATTCCCCCTGCCAGGGAACACAAGTGACACCAGGCAGCTGCGTGGAGGGCAGCCACAAACCTCCCCCAACCACTCGGCCGCGTTCCTTAATTCTGAGTGTGGCGAGGTTCCGTCCTCTGCCTGCAGGGCCTGGGAACTCCTTGGAGCACTCCGCGTGTCTTCCCGGAGTTTCTCCTAGTGCGGGCGGCCGGGAAAAGGCGGGAGTTTTGCAGGAAATGCAGGTAGCATCTAGTGCCTCCCCCTGGACAGATGAGGATATTTGCGGAATTCCCCCTGCCAGGGAACACAAGTGACACCAGGCAGCTGCGTGGAGGGCGGCCCCAAACCTCCCCGACCCACTCGGTCGCGTTCCGGAATTCTGAGTGTGGCGAGGTTCCGTCATATGTTTGCAGCGCCTGGGATCTCCTAGGAGCCCTCCACGTGTCTTCCCCGAGTGTCTCCTAGTGCGGGCTGCCGGGGAAAGGCGGGGGTTGGGCTGGAAATGCAGGTAGCATCTAGTGCCTCCCCCTGGACAGATGAGGTATTAGCGGACTTCACCCTGCCAGGGAACACCTGTGACACCAGGCAGCTGCGTGGAGGGCGGCCCCAAACCTCCCCAACCCACTCGGCCGCGTTCCGGAATTATGAGTGTGGGGAGGTTCCGTCTTCTGTCTGCAGCGCCTGGGATCTCCTAGGAGCCCTCCGCGTGTCTTCACCGAGTGTCTCCTGGTGTGGGTTGCCGGGGAAATGCGGGGGTTGGGCTGGAAATGCAGGTTGCATCTAGTGCCTCCCCCAGGACAGATCAGGTAATTAGCGGAATTCCCCCTGCCAGGGAAAACCTGTGACACCAGGTAGCTGCGTGGAGGGCGGCCCCAAACCTCCCCCTCCCACTCGGCCGCGTTCTGGAATTCTGAGTGTGGCGAGGTTCCGTCCTCTGTCTGCAGCGCCTGGGATCTCCTAGAAGCCCTCCTCGTGTCTCCCCCGAGTGACTCTTATGCGGGCTGCCGGGGAAAGGCAGAGGTTGGGCTGGAAATGCAGGTAGCATCTAGTGCCTCCCCCTGGACTGATGAGGTATTAGCGGACTTCACCCTGCCAGGGAACTCCTGTGACACCAGGCACCTGCGTGGAATGCGGCCGCAAACCTCCCCCAACCACTCGGCCGCGTTCCGGAATTCTGAGTGTGGCGAGGTTCCGTCCTATGTCTGCAGTGCCTGGGATCTCCTCGGAGCCTTCCGCGTGTCTTCCCTGAGTGTATCCTAGTGCGGGCTGCCGGGGAAAGGCGGGGTATGGGCTGGAAATCCTGGTAGCATGTAGAGCCTCCCCCTGGAGAGATGAGGCAATTAGCGTAATTCCCCCTGCCAGGGGACACAAGTGACACCAGGCAGCTCCGTGGAGGGCGGTCACAATCCTCCCCCAACCACACGGCGGCATTCCGGAATTCTGAGTGTGGGGAGGTACCGTCATCTGTATGCAGCGCCTGGGATCTACTAGGAGCCCTCCGCCTGTCTTCCCCGAATGTCTCCTAGTGCCGGCTGCCAGGGAAAGATGTGGGTTGGGCTGGAAATGCAGGTAGCATCTAGTTCCTCCCCCTGGACAGATGAGGTATCAGCAGACTTCCCCCTGCCGGGGAACACCTGTGACACCAGGCAGCTGCGTGGAATGCGGACCCAAACCTCCTCAACCCACTCAGCCGCGTTCAGGAATTATGAGTGTGGGGAGGTTCCGTCCTCTGTCTGCAGCGCCTGGGAATACCTAGGATCCCTCCGCGTGTCTTCCCCGAGGTTCTCCTAGTGCGGGCTGCTGGGGAAATGCGGGGGTTTGCCTGGAAATGCAGGTAGCATCTAGTGCCTCCCCCTGGACCGATCAGGTAATTAGCGGACTTCCCCCTACCAGGGAAGACCTGTGACACCAGGCAGCTGCGTGGAGGCCGGCCCCAAACTTCCCACACCCACTCGGCCGCATTCCGGATTTCTGAGTGTGGCGAGGTTCCGTCCTTCTGTCTGCAAGCGCCTGGGATCTCCTAGGAGACCTCCGTGTGACTTCCCAGATTATCTCATATTGCGGGCAGCCAGAGAAAGTCGGGGGTTGTGCTGGAAATGCAGGTAGCATCTAGTGACTCCCCCTCGACAGATGAGGTAATTACCGGAATTCCCCCTGCCATGGAACACGTGTGACACCAGGCAGCTTCGTGGAGGGGGGCCCCAAACCTCCCCCACCCATTCGGCCGCATTCCGGAATTCTGAGTGTGGCGAGGTTCCGTCCTTTGTCTGCAACTCCTGGGATCTCCTAGGAGCCCTCCGCGAGTCTTCCCCGTGTGACTCTTATGCGGGCTGCCGGGGAAAGGCGGGGGTTGGGCTGGAAACGCAGGTAGCATCTAGCGCCTCCACCTGGACAGATGAGGTAATGAGCGGACTTCCCCCTGCCAGGGAACACCTGTGACAACAGGCACCTGCGTGGAGGGCGGCCGCAAACCTCCCCCACCCACTCGGCCGCGTTCCGGATTTCCGAGTGTGGCGATGTTCCGTCCTCGGTCTGTAGCGCCTGGGATCTCCTAGGAGCCTTCCGCGTGTCTTCCCCGAGTGTCTCCTAGTGCGGGCTGCCGGGGAAAGGCAGGGGTTGGGCTGGAAATGCAGGTAGCTTCTAGTGCCTCCCCCTGGACAGATGAGGTATTTAGCGGACTTCCCCCTGGCAGGAAACACCAGTGACACCAGGCAGCTGCGTGGAGGGGGGCCCCAAACCTCCCACAACCACTCGGGCGTGTTCCGGATTTCTGAGTGTGGCGAGGTTCCGTCCTATGTCTGCAGCGCCTGGGATCTCCTAGGAGCCCTCCGCGTGTCTTCCCCGAGTGTATCCTAGTGCGGGATGCCGGGGAAAGGCGGGGTTTGGGGTGGAAATGCTGGTAGCATGTATAGCCTACCCCTGGACAGATGAGGTAATTAGCGGACTTCCCCCTGCCAGGGAACACAAGTGACACCAGGCAGCTGCGTGGAGGGCGGCCACAAACCTCCCCCAACCACTCGGCCGCGTTCCTTAATTCTGAGTGTGGCGAGGTTCCGTCCTCTGCCTGCAGGGCCTGGGAACTCCTTGGAGCACTCCGCGTGTCTTCCCGGAGTTTCTCCTAGTGCGGGCGGCCGGGAAAAGGCGGGAGTTTTGCAGGAAATGCAGGTAGCATCTTGTGCCTCCCCCTGGATAGATGAGGTTATTTGCGGAATTCCCCCTGCCAGGGAACACAAGTGACACCAGGCAGCTGCGTGGAGGGCGGCCCCAAACCTCCCCGACCCACTCGGTCGCGTTCCGGAATTCTGAGTGTGGCGAGGTTCCGTCATATGTTTGCAGCGCCTGGGATCTCCTAGGAGCCCTCCGCGTGTCTTCCCCGAGTGTCTCCTAGTGCGGGCTGCTGGGGAAAGGCGGGGGTTTGGCTGGAAATGCAGGTAGCATCTAGTGCCTCCCCCTGGACCGATCAGGTAATTAGCGGACTTCCCCCTACCAGGGAAGACCTGTGACACCAGGCAGCTGCGTGGAGGCCGGCCCCAAATTTCCCACACCCACTCGGCCGTGTTCCGGATTTCTGAGAGTGGCGAGGTTCCGTCTTCTGTCTGCAGCGCCTGGGATCTCTTAGGAGACCTCCGTGTGACTTCCCAGATTATCTCATATTGCGGGCAGCCAGAGAAAGTCGGGGGTTGTGCTGGAAATGCAGGTAGCATCTAGTGACTCCCCCTCGACAGATGAGGTAATTAGCGGAATTCCCCCTGCCAGGGAACACGTGTGACACCAGGCAGCTTCGTGGAGGGGGGGCCCCAAACCTCCCCCACCCATTCGGCCGCATTCCTGAATTCTGAGTGTGGCGAGGTTCCGTCCTTTGTCTGCAACTCCTGGGATCTCCTAGGAGCCCTCCGCGAGTCTTCCCCGTGTGACTCTTATGCGGGCTGCCGGGGACAGGCGGGGGTTGGGCTGGAAACGCAGGTAGCATCTAGCGCCTCCAACTGTACAGATGAGGTATTTAGCGGACTTCCCCCTGGCAGGGAACACCAGTGACACCAGGCAGCTGCGTGGAGGGGGGCCCCAATCCTCCCCCAACCACTTGCCCGCGTTCCGGATTTCTGAGTGTGGCGAGGTTCCGTCCTAGGTCTGCAGCGCCTGGGATCTCCTAGGAGCCCTCCGCGTGTCTTCCCAGAGTGTATCCTAGTGCGGGATGCCGGGGAAAGGCGGGGTTTGGGGTGGAAATGCTGGTAGCATGTATAGCCTCCCCCTGGTCAGATGAGGTAATTAGCGGAATTCCCCCTGCCAGGGAACACAAGTGACACCAAGCAGCTGCGTGGAGGGCGGCCCCAAACCTCCCCGACCCACTCGGTCGCGTTCCGGAATTCTGAGTGTGGCGAGGTTCCGTCATATGTTTGCAGCGCCTGGGATCTCCTAGGAGCCCTCCGCGTGTCTTCCCCGAGTGTCTCCTAGTGCGGGCTGCCGGGGAAAGGCGGGGGTTGGGCTGGAAATGCAGGTAGCATCTAGTGCCTCCCCCTGGACAGATGAGGTATTAGCGGACTTCACCCTGCCAGGGAACACCTGTGACACCAGGCAGCTGCGTGGAGGGCGGCCCCAAACCTCCCCAACCCACTCGGCCGCGTTCCGGAATTATGAGTGTGGGGAGGTACCGTCTTCTGTCTGCAGCGCCTGGGATCTCCTAGGAGCCCTCCGCGTGTCTTCACCGAGTGTCTCCTGGTGTGGGTTGCAGGGGAAATGCGGGGGTAGGGCTGGAAATGCAGGTTGCATCTAGTGCCTCCCCCAGGACAGATCAGGTAATTAGCGGAATTCCCCCTGCCAGGGAAAACCTGTGACACCAGGTAGCTGCGTGGAGGGCGGCCCCAAACCTCCCCCTCCCACTCGGCCGCGTTCTGGAATTCTGAGTGTGGCGAGGTTCCGTCCTCTGTCTGCAGCGCCTGGGATCTCCTAGAAGCCCTCCTCGTGTCTCCCCCGAGTGACTCTTATGCGGGCTGCCGGGGAAAGGCAGAGGTTGGGCTGGAAATGCAGGTAGCATCTAGTGCCTCCCCCTGGACTGATGAGGTATTAGCGGACTTCACCCTGCCAGGGAACTCCTGTGACACCAGGAACCTGCGTGGAATGCGGCCGCAAACCTCCCCCAACCACTCGGCCGCGTTCCGGAATTCTGAGTGTGGCGAGGTTCCGTCCTATGTCTGCAGTGCCTGGGATCTCCTCGGAGCCTTCCGCGTGTCTTCCCTGAGTGTATCCTAGTGCGGGCTGCCGGGGAAAGGCGGGGTATGGGCTGGAAATCCTGGTAGCATGTAGAGCCTCCCCCTGGAGAGATGAGGCAATTAGCGTAATTCCCCCTGCCAGGGGACACAAGTGACACCAGGCAGCTCCGTGGAGGGCGGTCACAATCCTCCCCCAACCACACGGCGGCATTCCGGAATTCTGAGTGTGGGGAGGTACCGTCATCTGTATGCAGCGCCTGGGATCTACTAGGAGCCCTCCGCCTGTCTTCCCCGAATGTCTCCTAGTGCCGGCTGCCAGGGAAAGATGTGGGTTGGGCTGGAAATGCAGGTAGCATCTAGTTCCTCCCCCTGGACAGATGAGGTATCAGCAGACTTCCCCCTGCCGGGGAACACCTGTGACACCAGGCAGCTGCGTGGAATGCGGACCCAAACCTCCTCAACCCACTCAGCCGCGTTCAGGAATTATGAGTGTGGGGAGGTTCCGTCCTCTGTCTGCAGCGCCTGGGAATACCTAGGATCCCTCCGCGTGTCTTCCCCGAGGTTCTCCTAGTGCGGGCTGCTGGGGAAATGCGGGGGTTTGCCTGGAAATGCAGGTAGCATCTAGTGCCTCCCCCTGGACCGATCAGGTAATTAGCGGACTTCCCCCTACCAGGGAAGACCTGTGACACCAGGCAGCTGCGTGGAGGCCGGCCCCAAACTTCCCACACCCACTCGGCCGTGTTCCGGATTTCTGAGTGTGGCGAGGTTCCGTCTTCTGTCTGCAGCGCCTGGGATCTCCTAGGAGACCTCCGTGTGACTTCCCAGATTATCTCATATTGCGGGCAGCCAGAGAAAGTCGGGGGTTGTGCTGGAAATGCAGGTAGCATCTAGTGACTCCCCCTCGACAGATGAGGTAATTACCGGAATTCCCCCTGCCATGGAACACGTGTGACACCAGGCAGCTTCGTGGAGGGGGGCCCCAAACCTCCCCCACCCATTCGGCCGCATTCCGGAATTCTGAGTGTGGCGAGGTTCCGTCCTTTGTCTGCAACTCCTGGGATCTCCTAGGAGCCCTCCGCGAGTCTTCCCCGTGTGACTCTTATGCGGGCTGACGGGGAAAGGCGGGGGTTGGGCTGGAAACGCAGGTAGCATCTAGCGCCTCCACCTGGACAGATGAGGTAATGAGCGGACTTCCCCCTGCCAGGGAACACCTGTGACAACAGGCACCTGCGTGGAGGGCGGCCGCAAACCTCCCCCACCCACTCGGCCGCGTTCCGGATTTCCGAGTGTGGCGATGTTCCGTCCTCGGTCTGTAGCGCCTGGGATCTCCTAGGAGCCTTCCGCGTGTCTTCCCCGAGTGTCTCCTAGTGCGGGCTGCCGGGGAAAGGCAGGGGTTGGGCTGGAAATGCAGGTAGCTTCTAGTGCCTCCCCCTGGACAGATGAGGTATTTAGCGGACTTCCCCCTGGCAGGAAACACCAGTGACACCAGGCAGCTGCGTGGAGGGGGGCCCCAAACCTCCCACAACCACTCGGGCGTGTTCCGGATTTCTGAGTGTGGCGAGGTTCCGTCCTATGTCTGCAGCGCCTGGGATCTCCTAGGAGCCCTCCGCGTGTCTTCCCCGAGTGTATCCTAGTGCGGGATGCCGGGGAAAGGCGGGGTTTGGGGTGGAAATGCTGGTAGCATGTATAGCCTACCCCTGGACAGATGAGGTAATTAGCGGACTTCCCCCTGCCAGGGAACACAAGTGACACCAGGCAGCTGCGTGGAGGGCGGCCACAAACCTCCCCCAACCACTCGGCCGCGTTCCTTAATTCTGAGTGTGGCGAGGTTCCGTCCTCTGCCTGCAGGGCCTGGGAACTCCTTGGAGCACTCCGCGTGTCTTCCCGGAGTTTCTCCTAGTGCGGGCGGCCGGGAAAAGGCGGGAGTTTTGCAGGAAATGCAGGTAGCATCTTGTGCCTCCCCCTGGATAGATGAGGTTATTTGCGGAATTCCCCCTGCCAGGGAACACAAGTGACACCAGGCAGCTGCGTGGAGGGCGGCCCCAAACCTCCCCGACCCACTCGGTCGCGTTCCGGAATTCTGAGTGTGGCGAGGTTCCGTCATATGTTTGCAGCGCCTGGGATCTCCTAGGAGCCCTCCGCGTGTCTTCCTCGAGTGTCTCCTAGTGCGGGCTGCTGGGGAAAGGCGGGGGTTTGGCTGGAAATGCAGGTAGCATCTAGTGCCTCCCCCTGGACCGATCAGGTAATTAGCGGACTTCCCCCTACCAGGGAAGACCTGTGACACCAGGCAGCTGCGTGGAGGCCGGCCCCTAATTTCCCACACCCACTCGGCCGTGTTCCGGATTTCTGAGTGTGGCGAGGTTCCGTCTTCTGTCTGCAGCGCCTGGGATCTCTTAGGAGACCTCCGTGTGACTTCCCAGATTATCTCATATTGCGGGCAGCCAGAGAAAGTCGGGGGTTGTGCTGGAAATGCAGGTAGCATCTAGTGACTCCCCCTCGACAGATGAGGTAATTAGCGGAATTCCCCCTGCCAGGGAACACGTGTGACACCAGGCAGCTTCGTGGAGGGGGGCCCCAAACCTCCCCCACCCATTCGGCCGCATTCCTGAATTCTGAGTGTGGCGAGGTTCCGTCCTTTGTCTGCAACTCCTGGGATCTCCTAGGAGCCCTCCGCGAGTCTTCCCCGTGTGACTCTTATGCGGGCTGCCGGGGACAGGCGGGGGTTGGGCTGGAAACGCAGGTAGCATCTAGCGCCTCCAACTGTACAGATGAGGTATTTAGCGGACTTCCCCCTGGCAGGGAACACCAGTGACACCAGGCAGCTGCGTGGAGGGGGGCCCCAATCCTCCCCCAACCACTTGCCCGCGTTCCGGATTTCTGAGTGTGGCGAGGTTCCGTCCTAGGTCTGCAGCGCCTGGGATCTCCTAGGAGCCCTCCGCGTGTCTTCCCAGAGTGTATCCTAGTGCGGGATGCCGGGGAAAGGAGGGGATTGGGGTGGAAATGCTGGTAGCATGTATAGCCTCCCCCTGGTCAGATGAGGTAATTAGCGGAATTCCCCCTGCCAGGGAACACAAGTGACACCAAGCAGCTGCGTGGAGGGCGGCCCCAAACCTCCCCCTCCCACTCGGCCGCGTTCTGGAATTCTGAGTGTGGCGAGGTTCCGTCCTCTGTCTGCAGCGCCTGGGATCTCCTAGGAGCCCTCCTCGTGTCTCCCCCGAGTGACTCTTATGCGGGCTGCCGGGGAAAGGCAGAGGTTGGGCTGGAAATGCAGGTAGCATCTAGTGCCTCCCCCTGGACTGATGAGGTATTAGCGGACTTCACCCTGCCAGGGAACTCCTGTGACACCAGGAACCTGCGTGGAATGCGGCCGCAAACCTCCCCCAACCACTCGGCCGCGTTCCGGAATTCTGAGTGTGGCGAGGTTCCGTCCTATGTCTGCAGCGCCTGGGATCTCCTCGGAGCCTTCCGCGTGTCTTCCCTGAGTGTATCCTAGTGCGGGCTGCCTGGGAAAGGCGGGGTATGGGCTGGAAATCCTGGTAGCATGTAGAGCCTCCCCCTGGAGAGATGAGGCAATTAGCGTAATTCCCCCTGCCAGGGGACACAAGTGACACCAGGCAGCTCCGTGGAGGGCGGTCACAAACCTCCCCCAACCACACGGCGGCATTCCGGAATTCTGAGTGTGGGGAGGTACCGTCATCTGTATGCAGCGCCTGGGATCTACTAGGAGCCCTCCGCCTGTCTTCCCCGAGTGTCTCCTAGTGCCGGCTGCCAGGGAAAGATGGGGGTTGGGCTGGAAATGCAGGTAGCATCTAGTTCCTCCCCCTGGACAGATGAGGTATCAGCGGACTTCCCCCTGCCAGGGAACACCTGTGACACCAGGCAGCTGCGTGGAAGGCGGACCCAAACCTCCTCAACCCACTCAGCCGCGTTCAGGAATTATGAGTGTGGGGAGGTTCCGTCCTCTGTCTGCAGCGCCTGGGATTACCTAGGATCCTTCCGCGTGTCTTCCCCGAGGTTCTCCTAGTGCGGGCTGCTGGGGAAAGGCGGGGGTTTGGCTGGAAATGCAGGTAGCATCTAGTGCCTCCCCCTGGACCGATCAGGTAATTAGCGGACTTCCCCCTACCAGGGAAGACCTGTGACACCAGGCAGCTGCGTGGAGGCCGGCCCCAAACTTCCCACACCCACTCGGCCATGTTCCGGATTTCTGAGTGTGGCGAGGTTCCGTCTTCTGTCTGCAGCGCCTGGGATTTCCTAGGAGACCTCCGTGTGACTTCCCAGATTATCTCATATTGCGGGCAGCCAGAGAAAGTCGGGGGTTGTGCTGGAAATGCAGGTAGCATCTAGTGACTCCCCCTCGACAGATGAGGTAATTAGCGGAATTCCCCCTGCCAGGGAACACGTGTGACACCAGGCAGCTTCGTGGAGGGGGGCCCCAAACCTCCCCCACCCATTCGGCCGCATTCCTGAATTCTGAGTGTGGCGAGGTTCCGTCCTATGTCTGCAACTCCTGGGATCTCCTAGGAGCCCTCCGCGAGTCTTCCCCGTGTGACTCTTATGCGGGCTGCCGGGGACAGGCGGGGGTTGGGCTGGAAACGCAGGTAGCATCTAGCGCCTCCACCTGGACAGATGAGGTATTTAGCGGACTTCCCCCTGGCAGGGAACACCAGTGACACCAGGCAGCTGCGTGGAGGGGGGCCCCAATCCTCCCCCAACCACTTGGCCGCGTTCCGGATTTCTGAGTGTGGCGAGGTTCCGTCCTATGTCTGCAGCGCCTGGGATCTCCTAGGAGCCCTCCGCGTGTCTTCCCAGAGTGTATCCTAGTGCGGGATGCCGGGGAAAGGCGGGGTTTGGGGTGGAAATGCTGGTAGCATGTATAGCCTCCCCCTGGTCAGATGAGGTAATTACCGGAATTCCCCCTGCCAGGGAACACAAGTGACACCAGGCAGCTGCGTGGAGGGCGGCCCCAAACCTCCCCCTCCCACTCGGCCGCGTTCTGGAATTCTGAGTGTGGCGAGGTTCCGTCCTCTGTCTGCAGCGCCTGGGATCTCCTAGGAGCCCTCCTCGTGTCTCCCCCGAGTGACTCTTATGCGGGCTGCCGGGGAAAGGCAGAGGTTGGGCTGGAAATGCAGGTAGCATCTAGTGCCTCCCCCTGGACTGATGAGGTATTAGCGGACTTCACCCTGCCAGGGAACTCCTGTGACACCAGGAACCTGCGTGGAATGCGGCCGCAAACCTCCCCCAACCACTCGGCCGCGTTCCGGAATTCTGAGTGTGGCGAGGTTCCGTCCTATGTCTGCAGCGCCTGGGATCACCTCGGAGCCTTCCGCGTGTCTTCCCTGAGTGTATCCTAGTGCGGGCTGCCTGGGAAAGGCGGGGTATGGGCTGGAAATCCTGGTAGCATGTAGAGCCTCCCCCTGGAGAGATGAGGCAATTAGCGTAATTCCCCCTGCAAGGGGACACAAGTGACACCAGGCAGCTCCGTGGAGGGCGGTCACAAACCTCCCCCAACCACACAGCGGCATTCCGGAATTCTGAGTGTGGGGAGGTACCGTCATCTGTATGCAGCGCCTGGGATCTTAGGAGCCCTCCGCCTGTCTTCCCCGAGTGTCTCCTAGTGCCGGCTGCCAGGGAAAGATGGGGGTTGGGCTGGAAATGCAGGTAGCATCTAGTTCCTCCCCCTGGACAGATGAGGTATCAGCGGACTTCCCCCTGCCAGGGAACACCTGTGACACCAGGCAGCTGCGTGGAAGGCGGACCCAAACCTCCTCAACCCACTCAGCCGCGTTCAGGAATTATGAGTGTGGGGAGGTTCCGTCCTCTGTCTGCAGCGCCTGGGATTACCTAGGATCCTTCCGCGTGTCTTCCCCGAGGTTCTCCTAGTGCGGGCTGCTGGGGAAAGGCGGGGGTTTGGCTGGAAATGCAGGTAGCATCTAGTGCCTCCCCCTGGACCGATCAGGTAATTAGCGGACTTCCCCCTACCAGGGAAGACCTGTGACACCAGGCAGCTGCGTGGAGGCCGGCCCCAAACTTCCCACACCCACTCGGCCATGTTCCGGATTTCTGAGTGTGGCGAGGTTCCGTCTTCTGTCTGCAGCGCCTGGGATCTCCTAGGAGACCTCCGTGTGACTTCCCAGATTATCTCATATTGCGGGCAGCCAGAGAAAGTCGGGGGTTGTGCTGGAAATGCAGGTAGCATCTAGTGACTCCCCCTCGACAGATGAGGTAATTAGCGGAATTCCCCCTGCCAGGGAACACGTGTGACACCAGGCAGCTTCGTGGAGGGGGGCCCCAAACCTCCCCCACCCATTCGGCCGCATTCCTGAATTCTGAGTGTGGCGAGGTTCCGTCCTTTTTCTGCAACCCCTGGGATCTCCTAGGAGCCCTCCGCGAGTCTTCCCCGTGTGACTCTTATGCGGGCTGCCGGGGAAAGGCGGGGGTTGGGCTGGAAACGCAGGTAGCATCTAGCGCCTCCACCTGGACAGATGAGGTAATGAGCGGACTTCCACCTGCCAGGGAACACCTGTGACAACAGGCACCTGCGTGGATGGCGGCCGCAAACCTCCCCCACCCACTCGGCCGCGTTCCGGATTTCCGAGTGTGGCGATGTTCCGTCCTCGGTCTGTAGTGCCTGGGATCTCCTAGGAGCCTTCCGCGTGTCTTCCCCGAGTGTCTCCTAGTGCGGGCTGCCGGGGAAAGGTAGGGGTTGGGCTGGAAATGCAGGTAGCTTCTAGTGCCTCCCCCTGGACAGATGAGGTATTTAGCGGAATTCCCCCTGGCAGGGAACACCAGTGACACCAGGCAGCTGCGTGGAGGGGGGCCCCAAACCTCCCCCAACCACTCGGCCGCGTTCCGGATTTCTGAGTGTGGCGAGGTTCCGTCCTATGTCTGCAGCGCCTGGGATCTCCTTGGAGCCCTCCGCGTGTCTTCCCCGAGTGTCTCCTGGTGCGGGTTGCCGGGGAAATGCGGGGGTTGGGCTGGAAATGCAGGTTGCATCTAGTGCCTCCCCCAGGACAGATCAGGTAATTAGCGGAATTCCCCCTGCCAGGGAAAACCTGTGACACCAGGTAGCTGCGTGGAGGGCGGCCCCAAACCTCCCACTCCCACTCGGCCGCGTTCTGGAATTCTGATTGTGGCGAGGTTCCGTCCTCTGTCTGCAGCGCCTGGGATCTCCTAGGAGCCCCCTTCGTGTCTCCACCGAGTGACTCTTATGCGGGCTGCCGGGGAAAGGCAGAGGTTGGGCTGGAAATGCAGGTAGCATCTAGTGCCTCCCCCTGGACAGATGAGGTATCAGCGGACTTCCCCCTGCCAGGGAACACCTGTGACACCAGGCAGCTGCGTGGAAGGCGGACCCAAACCTCCTCAACCCACTCAGCCGCGTTCAGGAATTATGAGTGTGGGGAGGTTCCGTCCTCTGCCTGCAGCGCCTGGGATCTCCTAGGAGACCTCTGTGTGACTTCCCAGATTATCTCATAGTGCGGGCAGCCAGGGAAAGTCTGTGGTTGTGCTGGAAATGCAGGTAGCATCTAGTGACTCCCCCACGACAGATGAGGTAATTAGCGGAATTCCCCCTGCCAGGGAACACCAGTGACACCAGGCAGCTGCGTGAGGGCGTCCCCAAACCTCCCCCAACAACTCGGCCGCGATCCGGAATTCTGAGTGTGGCGAGGATCCGTCCTATGTCTGCAGCGCCTGGGATCTCCTAGGAGCCCTCCGCGTGTCTTCCCCGAGTGTATCCTAGTGCGGGATGCCGGGGAAAGGCGTGGTTTGTGGTGGAAATGCTGGTAGCATGTAGAGCCTCCCCCTGGACAGATGAGGTAATTAGCGGAATTCCCCCTGCCAGGGAACACAAGTGACATCAGGCAGCTCCGTGGAGGGCGGCCCCAAACCTCCCCCAACCTCTCGGCCGCGTTCCTTAATTCTGAGTGTGGCGAGGTTCCGACCTCTGCCTGCAGGGCCTGGGAACTCCTTGGAGCTCTCCGCATGACTTCCCGGAGTTTCTCCTATTGCGGGCGGCCGGGAAAAGGCGGGAGTTTTGCAGGAAATGCAGGTAGAATCTAGTGCCTCCCCCTGGACAGATGAGGTTATTTTCGGAATTCCCCCTGCCAGGGAACACAAGTGACACCAGGCAGCTGCGTGGAGGGCGGCCCCAAACCTCCCCGACCCACTCGGTCGCGTTCCGGAATTCTGAGTGTGGCGAGGTTCCGTCCTATGTTTGCAGCGCCTGGGATCTTCTAGGAGCCCTCCGCGTGTCTTCCCCGAGTGTCCTCTAGTGCGGGCTGCCGGGGAAAGGCGGGTGTTGGTCTGGAAATGCAGGTAGCATCTAGTGCCTCCCCCTGGACAGATGAGGTATTAGCGAACTTCACCCTGCCAGGGAACACCTGTGACACCAGGCAGCTGCGTGGAGGGCGGCCCCAAATCTCCCCAACCCACTCGGCCGCGTTCCGGAATTATGAGTGTGGGGAGGTACCGTCTTCTGTCTGCAGCGCCTGGGATCTCCTAGGAGCCCTCCGCGTGTCTTCCCCGAGTGTCTCCTGGTGCGGGTTGCCGGGGAAATGCGGGGGTTGGGCTGGAAATGCAGGTTGAATCTAGTGCCTCCCCCTGGACAGATGAGGTATTAGCGGACTTCCCCCTGCCAGGGAACACCTGTGACACCAGGCAGCTGCGTGGAGGGCGGCCCCAAACTTCCCCCACCCATTCGGCCGCATTCCGGAATTCTGAGTGTGGCGAGGATCCCTACTCTATCTGCAGCTCCTGGGATTACCTAGGAGCCCTCCGCCTGTCTTCCCCGAGTGTCTCCTAGTCCGGGCTGCCAGGGAAAGACGGGGGTTGGGCTGGAAATGCAGGTAGCATCTAGTGCCTCCCCCTGGACAGATGAGGTATTAGCAGACTTCAAACTGCCATGGAACACCTGTGACACCAGGCAGCTGCGTGGAGCGCGGCCCAAAACCTCCCCAACCCACTCGGCCTCGTTCCGGAATTCTGAGTGTGGCGAGGTTCCGTCCTATGTCTGCAGCTCCTGGGATCTCCTCGGAGCCTTCCGCGTGTCTTCCCTGAGTGTATCCTAGTGCGGGCTACCGGGGAAAAGCGGGGTTTGGGCTGGAAATGCAGGTAGCATGTTGAGCCTCCCCCTGGACAGATGAGGTAATTAGCGGAATTCCCCCTGCCAGGGAACACAAGAGACACCAGGCAGATGCGTGGAGTGCGGCCCCAAACCTCCCCAACCACTCGGCCGCGTTCCGGAATTCTGAGTGTGGGGAGGTACCGTCATCTGTATGCAGCGCCTGGGATCTACTAGGAGCACCCCGCCTGTCTTCCCCGAGTGTCTTCTAGTGCGAGCTGCCGGGGAATGGCGGGGGTTGGGCTGGAAATGCAGGTAGGATCTTGTGCCTCCCCCTGGACAGATCAGGTAATTAGCGGACTTCCCTCTACCAGGGAAGACCTGTGACACCAGGCAGTTGTGTGGAGACCGGCCCGAAACATCCCACACCCACTCGGCCGTGTTACGGATTTCTGAGTGTGGCGAGGTTCCGTCTTCTGACTGCAGCGCCTGGGATCTCCTACGAGACCACCTAGAGACTTCCAAGATTATCTCATATTGCGGGCAGACAGTGAAAGTCGGGGGTTGTGCAGGAAATGCAGGTAGCATCTAGTGACTCCCCCTCGACAGATGAGGTAATTAGCGGAATTCCCCCTGCCAGGGAACACCTGTGACACCAGGCAGCTTCGTGGAGGGGGGCCCCAAACCTCCCCCACCCATTCGGCCGCATTCCGGAATTCTGAGTGTGGCGAGGTTCCGTCCTTTGTTTGCAGCACCTGGGATCTCCTTGGAGCACTCCGCGTGTCTTCCCGGCGTTTCTCCTAGTGCGGGCGGCCGGGAAAAGGCGGGAGTTTTGCTGGAAATGCAGGTAGAATCTAGTGCCTCCCCGTGGACAGATGAGGTTATTTGCGGAATTCCCCCTGCCAGGGAACACCAGTGACACCAGGCAGCTGCGTGGAGGGCGGCCCCAAACCTCCCCGACCCACTCGGTCGCGTTCCAGAATTCTGAGTGTGGCGAGGTTCCATCCTATGTTTGCAGCGCCTGGGATCTCCTAGGAGACCTCCGCGTGTCTTCCCCGAGTGTCTCCTAGTGCGGGCTGCCGGGGAAAGGCGGGGGTTGGGCTGGAAATGCAGGTAGCATCTAGTGCCTCACCCTGGACAGATGAGGTATTAGCGGACTTCACCCTGCCAGGGAACACCTGTGACACCAGGTAGCTTCGTGGCGGGCGGCCCCAAACCTCCCCCTCCCACTCGGCCGCGTTCTGGAATTCTGAGTGTGGCGAGGTTCCGTCCTCTGTCTGCAGCGCCTGGGATCTCCTAGGAGCCCTCCGCGTGTATCCCCCGAGTGACTCTTATGCGGGCTGCCGGGGAAAGGCAGAGGTTGGGCTGGAAATGCAGGTAGCATCTAGTGCCTCCCCCTGGACAGATGAGGTATTAGCGGAGTTCACCCTCCCAGGGAACACCTGTGACACCAGGCACCTGCGTGGAGGGCGGCCCCAAACCTCCCCCAACCACTCGGCCGCGTTCCGGAATTCTGAGTGTGGCGAGGTTCCGTCCTATGTCTGCAGCGCCTGGGATCTCCTCGGAGCCTTCCGCGTGTATTCCCTGAGTGTATCCTAGTGCGGGCTGCCGGGGAAAGGCAGGGTATGGGCTGGAAATCCTGGTAGCTTGTAGAGCCTCCCCCTGGACAGATGAGGCATTTAGCGTAATTCCCCATGCCAGGGGACACAAGTGACACCAGGGAGCTGCATGGAGGGCGGTCCCAACCTCCCCCATCCACACGGCCGCGTTCCGGAATTCTGAGTGTGGGGAGGTACCGTCATCTATATGCAGCGCCTGGGATCTACTAGGAGCCCTCCGCCTGTCTTCCCCTAGTGTCTCCTAGTGCCGGCTGCCAGGGAAAGACGGGGGTTGGGCTGGAAATGCAGGTAGCATCTAGTTCCTCCCCCGGGACAGATGAGGTATCAGCGGACTTCTCCCTGCCAGGGAACACCTGTGACACCAGGCAGCTGCGTGGAAGGCGGACCCAAACCTCCTCAACCCACTCAGCCGCGTTCAGGAATTATGAGTGTGGGGAGGTTCCGTCCTCTGTCTGCAGCGACTGGGATTACCTAGGATCCTTCCGCGTGTCTTCACCGAGGTTCTCCTAGTGCGGGCTGCTGGGGAAAGGCGGGGGTTTGGCTGGAAATGCAGGTAGCATCTAGTGCCTCCCCCTGGACCGATCAGGTAATTAGCGGACTTCCCCCTACAAGGGAAGACCTGTGACACCAGGCAGCTGCGTGGAGGCCGGCCCCAAACATCCCACACCCACTCGGCCGTGTTCCGGATTTCTGAGTGTGGCGAGGTTCCGTCCTTTGTCTGCAGCTCCTGGGATCTCCTAGGAGCCCTCCGCGACTCTACCCCGTGTGACTCTTATGCGGGCTGCCGGGGAAAGGCGGGGGTTGGGCTGGAAATGCAGGTAGCATCTAGTGCCTCCCCCTGGACTGATGAGGTATTTAGCGGAGTTCCCCCTGGCAGGGAACACCAGTGACACCAGGCAGCTGCGTGGAGGGGGGCCCCAAACCTACCCCAACCACTCGGCCGCGTTCCGGAATTCTGAGTGTTGCGAGGTTCCGTCCTATGTCTGCAGCGCCTGGGATCTCCTAGGAGCCCTCCGCGTGTCTTCCCCGAGTGTATCCTATTGCGGGATGCCGGGGAAAAGCGGGGTTTGGGGTGGAAATGCTGGTAGCATGTAGAGCCTCCCCCTGGACAGATGAGGTAATTAGCGGAATTCCCCCTGCCAGGGAACACAAGTGACACCAGGCAGCTGCGTGGAGGGCGGCCCCAAACCTCCCCGACCCACTCGGTCGCGTTCCGGAATTCTGAGTGTGGCGAGGTTCCGTCCTATGTTTGCAGCGCCTGGGATGTCCTAGGAGCCCTCCGCGTGTCTTCCCCGAGTGTCTCCTAGTGCGGGCTGCCGGGGAAAGGCGGGGGTTGGGCTGGAAATGCAGGTAGCATCTAGTGCCTCCCCCTGGACAAATGAGGTATTAGCGGACTTCACCCTGCCAGGGAACACCTGTGACACCAGGCAGCTGCGTGGAGGTCGGCCCCAAATCTCCCCAACCCACTCGGCCGCGTTCCGGAATTATGAGTGTGGGGAGGTACCGTCTTCTGTCGGCAGCGCCTGGGATCTCCTAGGAGCCCTCCGCGTTTCTTCCCCGAGTGTCTCCTGGTGCGGTTTGCCAGGGAAATGCGGGGGTTGGGCTGGAAATGCAGGTTGCATTAGTGCCTCCCCCAGGACAGATCAGGTAATTAGCGGAATTCCCCCTGCCAGGGAAAACCTGTGACACCAGGTAGCTGCGAGGAGGGCGGCCCCAAACCTCCCCCACCCATTCGGCCGCATTCCGGAATTCTGAGTGTGGCGTGGTTCCGTCCTTTGTCTGCAGCTCCTGGGATCTCCTAGGAGCCCTCCGCGAGTCTTCCCCGTGTGACTCTTATGCGGCCTGCCGGGGAAAGGCGGGGGTTGGGCTGGAAAAGCAGGTAGCATCTAGAGACTCCACCTTGACAGATGAGGTAATGAGCGGAATTCCCCCTGGCAGGGAACACCAGTGACACCAGGCAGCTGCGTGGAGGGGGGCCCCAAACCTCCCCCAACCACTCGGCCGCGTTCCGGATTTCTGAGTGTGGCGAGGTTCCGTCCTATGTCTGCAGCGCCTGGGATCTCCTAGGAGCCCTCCGCGTGTCTTCCCCGAGTGTATCCTAGTGCGGGATGCCGGGGAAAGGCGGGGTATGTGGTGGAAATGCTGGTAGCATGTAGAGCCTCCCCCTGGACAGATGAGGTAATTAGCGGATTTCCCCCTGCCAGGGAACACAAGTGACACCAGGCAGCTCCGTGGAGGGCGGCCCCAAACCTCCCCCAACCACTCGGCCGCGTTCCTTAATTCTGAGTGTGGCGAGGTTCCGTCCTCTGCCTGCAGGGCCTGGAAACTCCTTGGAGCTCTCCGCTTGACTTCCCGGAGTTTCTCCTATTGCGGGCGGCCGGGAAAAGACGGGAGTTTTGCAGGAAATGCAGGTAGCATTTAGAGCCTCCCCCTGGACAGATGAGGCAATTAGCGTAATTCCCCCTGCCAGGGGACACAAGTGACACCAGGCAGCTCCGTGGAGGGCGGTCCCAAACATCCCCCACCCACAGGCCGCGTTCCGGAATTCTGAGTGTGGGGAGGTACCGTCATCTGTATGCAGCACCTGGGATCTACTAGGATCCCTCCGCCTGTCTTCCCCGAGTGTCTCCTAGTGCGGGCTGCCAGGGAAAGATGGGGGTTGTGCTGGAAATGCAGGTAGAATCTAGTTCATCCCCCTGGACAGATGAGGTATCAGCGGACTTCCCCCTGCCAGGGAACACCTGTGACACCAGGCAGCTGCGTGGAAGGCGGACCCAAACCTCCTCAACCCACTCAGCCGCGTTCAGGAATTATGAGTGTGGGGAGGTTCTGTCCTCTGTCTGCAGCGACTGGGATTACCTAGGATCCCTCCGTGTGTCTTCCCCGAGGTTCTCCT
The DNA here is from genome assembly GCF_009834535.1 of Camelus ferus. Lineage (NCBI taxonomy): Eukaryota > Metazoa > Chordata > Mammalia > Artiodactyla > Camelidae > Camelus > Camelus ferus. The sequence goes on along the minus strand of NC_045700.1, from coordinate 1,375,148 downwards.
AGTGCGGGCTGCTGGGGAAAGGCGGGGGTTTGACTGGAAATGCAGGTAGCATCTAGTGTCTCCCCCTGGACCGATCAGGTAATTAGCGGACTTCCCCCTACCAGGGAAGACCTGTGACACCAGGCAGCTGCGTGGAGGCCGGCCCCAATCTTCCCACACCCACTCGGCCGTGTTCCGGATTTCTGAGTGTGGCGAGGTTCCGTCTTCTGTCTGCAGCGCCTGGGATCTCATAGGAGACCTCCGTGTGACTTCCCAGATTATCTCATATTGCGGGCAGCCAGGGAAAGTCTGTGGTTGTGCTGGAAATGCAGGTAGCATCTAGTGACTCCCCCACGACAGATGAGGTAATTAGCGGAATTCCCCCTGCCAGGGAACACCTGTGACACCAGGCAGCTGCGTGGAGGGGGGACCCAAACCTCCCCAACCCATTCGGCCGCATTCCGGAATTCTGAGTGTGGCGAGGTTCCGTCCTTTGTCTGCAGCTCCTGGGATCTCCTAGGAGCCCTCCGCGTGTCTTTCCCGTGTGACTCTTATGCGGGTTACAGGGGCAAGGCGGAGGTTGGGCTGGAAACGCAGGTAGCATCTAGCGCCTCCACCTGGACAGATGAGGTAATGAGCGGACTTCCCCCTGCCAGGGAACACCTGTGACACCAGGCAGCTGCGTGGAGCGCGGCCCCAAACCTCCCCAACCCACTCGGCCGCGTTCCGGAATTCTGAGTGTGGCGAGGTTCCGTCCTATGTCTGCAGCTCCTGGGATCTCCTCGGAGCCTTCCGCGTGTCTTCCCTGAGTGTATCCTAGTGCGGGCTACCGGGGAAAAGCGGGGTTTGGGCTGGAAATGCAGGTAGCATGTTGAGCCTCCCCCTGGACAGATGAGGTAATTAGCGGAATTCCCCCTGCCAGGGAAAACAAGTGACACCAGGCAGATGCGTGGAGTGCGGCCTCAAACCTCCCCAACCACTCGGCCGCGTTCCGGAATTCTGAGTGTGGCAAGGTTCCGTCCTCTGCCTGCAGCGCCTGGGATCTCGTAGGAGCCCTCCGCGTGTCTTCCCCGAGTTTATCCTAGTGCGGGCTGCCGGGGAAAGGCGGGGTATTGGCTGCAAATGCAGGTAGCATGCAGAGCCTCCCCCTGAACAGATGAGGTAATTAGCGAACTTCGCCCTGCCAGGGAACACGTGTGACAACAGGCAGCTGCGTGGAGGGCGGCCACAAATTTCCACCACCCATTCAGCCGCATTCAGGAATTCTGAGTGTGGCGAGGTTCCGTGCTTTGTCTGCAGCTCCTGGGATCTGCAAGGAGCCCTCCGCGTTTCTTCCCCGTGTGACTTTTATGCGGGATGCCGGGGAAAGGCGGGGGTTGGGCTGGAAAAGCAGGTAGCATCTAGCGCCTCCACCTGGACAGATGAGGTAATTAGCGGACTTCCCCCTGCCAGGGAACACCTGTGACACCAGGCACCTACGTGGAGGGCGGCCGCAAACCTCCCCCAGACACTCGGCCGCGTTCTGGATTTCGGAGTGTGGCGATGTTCCGTCCTCTGTCTGCAGTGCCTGGGATCTCCTAGGAGCCTTCGGCGTGTCTTCCCCGATTGTCTCCTAGTGCGGGCTGTCGTGGAAATGCAGGGGTTGGGCTCGAAATGCAGGTAGCATCTAGTGCCTCCCCCTGGACAAATGAGGTATTTAGCGGACTTCCCCCTGCCAGGGAACACCAGTGACACCAGGCAGCTGCTTGAGGGCGGCCCCAAACCTCCCCCAACCACTCGGCCGCGTTCCGGAATTCTGAGTGTGGCGAGGTTCCGTCCTATGACTGCAGAGCCTGGGATCTCCTCGGAGCCTTCCGCGTGTCTTCCCTGAGTGTATCCTAGTGCGGGATGCCGGGGAAAGGCGGGGTATGGGCTGGAAAACCTGGTAGCATGTAGAGCCTCCCCCTGGACAGATGAGGCAATTAGCGTAATTCCCCCTGACAGGGGACACAAGTGACACCAGGCAGCTGCGTGGAGGGCGTTCCCAAACCTCCCCCACCCACAAGGCCGCGTTCCGGATTTCTGAGTGTGGGGAGGTTCCGTCATCTGTATGCAGCGCCTGGGATCTACTAGGTGCCCCCCGCCTGTCTTCCCCGATTGTCTCCTAGTGCGAGCTGCCGGGGAATGGCGGGGGTTGGGCTGGAAATGCAGGTAGGATCTTGTGCCTCCCCCTGGACAGATCAGGTAATTAGCGGACTTCCCCCTACCAGGGAAGACCTGTGACACCAGGCAGTTGTGTGGAGACCGGCCCCAAACATCCCACACCCACTCGGCCGTGTTACGGATTTCTGAGTGTGGCGAGGTTCCGTCTTCTGTCTGCAGCGCCTGGGATCTCCTAGGAGACCACCTTGAGACTTCCAAGATTATCTCATATTGCGGGCAGACAGGGAAAGTCGGGGGTTGTGCAGGAAATGCAGGTAGCATCTAGTGACTCCCCCTCGACAGATGAGGTAATTAGCGGAATTCCCCCTGCCAGGGAACACGTGTGACACCAGGCAGCTTCGTGGAGGGGGGCCCCAAACCTCCCCCACCCATTCGGCCGCATTCCGGAATTCTGAGTGTGGCGAGGTTCCGTCCTTTGTCTGCAGCTCCTGGGATCTCCTAGGAGCCCTCCGCGAGTCTTCCCCGTGTGACTCTTAAGCGGGCTGCCGGGGAAAGGCGGGGGTTGGGCTGGAAACGCAGGTAGCATCTAGCGCCTCCACCTTGACAGATGAGGTAATGAGCGGAATTCCTCCTGCCAGGAAAGACCTGTGACAACAGGCACCTGCGTGGAGGGCGGCCGCAAACCTCCCCCACCCACTCGGACGCGTTCCGGATTTCCGAGTGTGGCGTAGTTCCGTCCTCGGTCTGCATGGCCTGGGAACTCCTTGGAGCACTCCGCGTGTCTTCCCGGCGTTTCTCCTAGTGCGGGCGGCCGGGAAAAGTCGGGAGTTTTGCTGGAAATGCAGGTAGAATCTAGTGCCTCCCCCTGGACAGATGAGGTTATTTGCGGAATTCCCCCTGCCAGGGAACACCAGTGACACCAGGCAGCTGCGTGGAGGGCAGCCCCAAACCTCCCCGACCCACTCGGTCGCGTTCCAGAATTCTGAGTGTGCCGAGGTTCCATCCTATGTTTGCAGCGCCTGGGATCTCCTAGGAGCCCTCCGCGTGTCTTCCCCAAGTGTCTCCTAGTGCGGGCTGCCGGGGAAATGTGGGGGTTGGGCTGGAAATGCAGGTAGCATCTAGTGCCTCACCCTGGACAGATGAGGTATTAGCGGACTTCACCCTGCCAGGGAACACCTGTGACACCAGGCAGCTGCGTGGAGGGCGGCCCCAAACCTCCCCAACCCACTAGGCCGCGTTCCGGAATTATGAGTGTGGGGAGGTACCGTCTTCTATCTGCAGCGCCTGGGATCTCCTAGGAGCCCTCCGCGTGTCTTCCCCGAGTGTCTCCTGGTGCGGGTTGCCGGGGAAATGTGGGGGTTGGGCTGGAAATGCAGGTTGCATCTAGTGCCTCCCCCAGGACAGATCAGGTAATTAGCGGAATTCCCCCTGCCAGGGAAAACCTGTGACACCAGGTAGCTTCGTGGCGGGCGGCCCCAAACCTCCCCCTCCCACTCGGCCGCGTTCTGGAATTCTGAGTGTGGCGAGGTTCCGTCCTCTGTCTGCAGCGCCTGGGATCTCCTAGGAGCCCTCCGCGTGTCTCCCCCGAGTGACTCTTATGCGGGCTTCCGGGGAAAGGCAGAGGTTGGGCTGGAAATGCAGGTAGCATCTAGTGCCTCCCCCTGGACAGATGAGGTATTAGCGGAGTTCACCCTCCCAGGGAACACCTGTGACACCAGGCACCTGCGTGGAAGGCGGCCCCAAACCTCCCCCAACCACTCGGCCGCGTTCCGGAATTCTGAGTGTGGCGAGGTTCCGTCCTATGTCTGCAGTACCTGGGATCTCCTCGGAGCCTTCCGCGTGTCTTCCCTGAGTGTATCCTAGTGCGGGCTACCGGGGAAAGGCGGGGTATGGGCTGGAAATCCTGGTAGTTTGTAGAGCCTCCCCCTGGACAGATGAAGCAATTAGCGTAATTCCCCATGCCAGGGGACACAAGTGACACCAGGGAGCTGCATGGAGGGCGGTCCCAACCTCCCCCATCCACACGGCCGCGTTCCGGAATTCTGAGTGTGGGGAGGTACCGTCATCTGTATGCAGCGCCTGGGATTTACTAGGAGCCCTCCGCCTGTCTTCCCCGAGTGTCTCCTAGTGCCGGCTGCCAGGGAAAGACGGGGGTTGGGCTGGAAATGCAGGTAGCATCTAGTTCCTCCCCCGGGACAGTTGAGGAATCAGCGGACTTCCCCCTGCCAGGGAACACCTGTGACACCAGGCAGCTGCGTGGAAGGCGGACCCAAACCTCCTCAACCCACTCAGCCGCGTTCAGGAATTATGAGTGTGGGGAGGTTCCGTCCTCTGTCTGCAGCGACTGGGATTACCTAGTATCCCTCCGCGTGTCTTCCCCGAGGTTCTCCTAGTGCGGGCTGCTGGGGAAAGGCGGGGGTTTGGCGGGAAATGCAGGTAGCATCTAGTGCCTCCCCCTGGACCGATCAGGTAATTAGCGGACTTCCCCCCACCACGGAAGACCTGTGACACCAGGCAGCTTCTTGGAGGGCGGCCCCAAACATCCCACACCCACTCGGCCGTGTTCCGGATTTCTGAGTGTGGCGAGGTTCCGTCTTCTGTATGCAGCGCCTGGGATCTCCTAGGAGCCCTCAGCGTGTCTTCCCCGAGTGTCTCCTGGTGCGGGTTGCCGGGGAAATGTGGGGGTTGGGCTGGAAATGCAGGTTGCATCTAGTGCCTCCCCCAGGACAGATCAGGTAATTAGCGGAATTCCCCCTGCCAGGGAAAACCTGTGACACCAGGTAGCTTCTTGGCGGGCGGCCCCAAACCTCCCCCTCCCACTCGGCCGCGTTCTGGAATTCTGAGTGTGGCGAGGTTCCGTCCTCTGTCTGCAGCGCCTGGGATCTCCTAGGAGCCCTCCGCGTGTCTCCCCCGAGTGACTCTTATGCGGGCTGCCGGGGAAAGGCAGAGGTTGGGCTGGAAATGCAGGTAGCATCTAGTGCCTCCCCCTGGACAGATGAGGTATTAGCGGAGTTCACCCTCCCAGGGAACACCTGTGACACCAGGCACCTGCGTGGAGGGCGGCCCCAAACCTCCCCCAACCACTCGGCCGCGTTCCGGAATTCTGAGTGTGGCGAGGTTCCGTCCTATGTCTGCAGCGCCTGGGATCTCCTCGGAGCCTTCCGCGTGTCTTCCCTGAGTGTATCCTAGTGCGGGCTGCCGGGGAAAGGCGGGGTATGGGCTGGAAATCCTGGTAGCTTGTAGAGCCTCCCCCTGGACAGATGAGGCAATTAGCGTAATTCCCCATGCCAGGGGACACAAGTGACACCAGGGAGCTGCGTGGAGGGCGGTCCCAACCTCCCCCATCCACACGGCCGCGTTCCGGAATTCTGAGTGTGGGGAGGTACCGTCATCTGTATGCAGCGCCTGGGATCTACTAGGAGCCCTCCGCCTGTCTTCCCCGAGTGTCTCCTAGTGCCGGCTGCCAGGGAAAGACGGGGGTTGGGCTGGAAATGCAGGTAGCATCTAGTTCCTCCCCCGGGACAGATGATGTATCAGCGGACTTCCCCCTGCCAGGGAACACCTGTGACACCAGGCAGCTGCGTGGAATGCGGACCCAAACCTCCTCAACCCACTCAGCCGCGTTCAGGAATTATGAGTGTGGGGAGGTTCCGTCCTCTGTCTGCAGCGTCTGGGATTACCTAGGATCCATCCGCGTGTCTTCCCCGAGGTTCTCCTAGTGCGGGCTGCTGGGGAAAGGCGGGGGTTTGGCTGGAAATGCAGGTAGCATCTAGTGCCTCCCCCTGGACCGATCAGGTAATTAGCGGACTTCCCCCTACCAGGGAAGACCTGTGACACCAGGCAGCTGCGTGGAGGGCGGCCCCAAACATCCCACACCCACTCGGCCGTGTTCCGGATTTCTGAGTGTGGCGAGGTTCCGTCTTCTGTCTGCAGCGCCTGGGATCTCTTAGGAGACATCCGTGTGACTTCCCAGATTATCTCATATTGCGGGCAGCCAGGGAAATTCGGTGGTTGTGCTGGAAATGCAGGTAGCATCTAGTGACTCCCCCTCGACAGATGAGGAAATTATCGGAATTCCCCCTGCCAGGGAACACCTGTGACACCAGGCAGCTTCGTGGATGGGAGCCCCAAACCTCCCCCACCCATTCGGCCGCATTCCGGAATTCTGAGTGTTGCGAGGTTCCGTCGTTTGTCTGCAGCTCCTGGGATCTCCTAGGAGCCCTCCGCGAGTCTTCCCCGTGTGACTCGTATGCGGGCTGCCGGGGAAAGGCGGGGGTTGGGCTGGAAAAGCAGGTAGCATATAGCGCCTCCACCTGGACAGATGAGGTAATGAGCGGACTTCCCCCTGCCAGGGAACACCTGTGACAACAGGCACCTGCGTGGAGGGCGGCCGCAAACCTCCCCCACCCACTCGGCCGCGACCCGGATTTCCGAGTGTGGCAAGGTTCCGTCCTATGTCTGCAGCGCCTGGGATCTCCTAGGAGCCCTCCGCGTGTCTTCCCCGAGTGTATCCTAGTGCGGGATTCCGGGGAAAGGCGGGGTTTGGAGTGGAAATGCTGGTAGCATGTAGAGCCTCCCCCTGGACAGATGAGGTATTTAGCGGAATTCCCCCTGCCAGGGAACACAAGTGACACCAGGCAGCTGCGTGGAGGGCGGCCCCAAACTTCCCCCACCCATTCGGCCGCATTCCGGAATTCTGAGTGTGGCGAGGATCCGTCCTCTATCTGCAGCTCCTAGGATTACCTAGGAGCCCTCCACCTGTATTCCCCGAGTGTCTCCTAGTCCGGGCTGCCAGGGAAAGACGGGGGTTGGGCTGGAAATGCAGGTAGCATCTAGTGCCTCCCCCTGGACAGATGAGGTATTAGCGGACTTCACACTGCCAGGGAACACCTGTGACACCAGGCAGCTGCGTGGATGGAGGCACCAAACCTCCCCCACCCACTCAGACTCGTTCCGGAATTCTGAGTGTGGGGAGGTACCGTCTTCTGTCTGCAGCGCCTGGGATCTCCTAGGAGCCCTCCGTGTGCTTCCCCGAGTTTCTCCTGGTGCGGGTTGCCGAGGAAATGCGGGGGTAGGGCTGGGAATGCAGGTTGCATCTAGTGCCTCCCCCAGGACAGATCAGGTAATTAGCGGACTTCCCCCTGACAGGGAAAACATGTGACACCAGACAGCTGCGTGGAGGGAGGCACCAAACCTCCCCCACCCACTCAGACTCGTTCCGGAATTCTGAGTGTGGCGAGGTTCCGTCCTCTGTCTGCAGCGCCTCGGATCTCCTAGGAGCCCTCCGCGTGTCTTCCCAGAGTGTCTCCTAGTGCGGGCTGCTGGAGAAATGTGGGGGATGGGCTGGAAATGCAGGCAGCATCTAGTGCCTCCCCCTGGACAAATGAGGTATTTAGCGGACTTCCCCCTGCCAGGGAACACCAGTGACACCAGGCAGCTGCTTGAGGGCGGCCCCAAACCTCCCCCAACCACTCGGCCGCGTTCCGGAATTCTGAGTGTGGCGAGGGTTCCGTCCTATGACTGCAGAGCCTGGGATCTCCTCGGAGCCTTCCGCGTGTCTTCCCTGAGTGTATCCTAGTGCGGGATGCCGGGGAAAGGCGGGGTATGGGCTGGAAAACCTGGTAGCATGTAGAGCCTCCCCCTGGACAGATGAGGCAATTAGCGTAATTCCCCCTGACAGGGGACACAAGTGACACCAGGCAGCAGCGTGGAGGATGGTCCCAAACCTCCCCCACCCACAAGGCCGCGTTCCGGATTTCTGAGTGTGGGGAGGTTCCGTCATCTGTATGCAGCGCCTGGGATCTACTAGGTGCCCCCCGCCTGTCTTCCCCGATTGTCTCCTAGTGCGAGCTGCCGGGGAATGGCGGGGGTTGGGCTGGAAATGCAGGTAGGATCTTGTGCCTCCCCCTGGACAGATCAGGTAATTAGCGGACTTCCCCCTACCAGGGAAGACCTGTGACACAGGCAGTTGTGTGGAGACCGGCCCCCAAACATCCCACACCCACTCGGCCGTGTTACGGATTTCTGAGTGTGGCGAGGTTCCGTCTTCTGTCTGCAGCGCCTGGGATCTCCTAGGAAGACCACCTTGAGACTTCCCAAGATTATCTCATATTGCGGGCAGACAGGGAAAGTCGGGGGGTTGTGCAGGAAATGCAGGTAGCATCTAGTGACTCCCCCTCGACAGATTGAGGTAATTCGCGGAATTCCCCCTGCCAGGGAACACCTGTGACACCCAGGGCAGCTTCGTGGAGGGGGGACCCCCAAACCTCCCCCCACCCATTCGGCCGCATTCCGGAATTCTGAGTGTGGCGAGGTTCCGTCCTTTGTCTGCAGCTCCTGGATCTCCTAGGAGCCCTCGCGAGTCTTCCCGTGTGACTCTTAAGCGGGGCTGCCGGGGAAAGGCGGGGGTTGGGCTGGAAACGCAGGTAGCATCTAGCGCCTCCACCTTGACAGATGAGGTATGATCGGAATTCCTCCTGCCAGGAAAGACCTGTGACAACAGGCACCTGCGTGGAGGGCGGCCGCAAACCCTCCCCCACCCACTGACGCGTCCGGATTTCCGAGTGTGGCGTAGTTCCGTCCTCGTCTGCATGGCCTGGGAACCCTTGGAGCACTCCGCGTGTCTTCCCCGGCTTCTCCTAGTGCGGGCGGCGGGAAAAGGCGGGATTTTGCTGGAAATGCAGGTAAATCTATGCCTTTCCCCCTGGACAGATGAGGTGATTTGCGGAATTCCCCTGCGCAGGGAACCCAGTGACACCAGGCAGCTGCGTGGAGGGCAGCCCCAAACCTCCCCGACCCACTCGGTCGCGTTCCAGAATTCTGAGTGTGCCGAGGTTCCATCCTATGTTTTGCAGCGCCTGGGCATCTCCTAGGAGCCCTCCGCGTGTCTTCCCAAGTGTCTCCTAGTGCGGGCTGCCGGGGAAATGCGGGGGGTTGGGCTGGAAATGCAGGTAGCATAATCTAGTGCCTCACCCTGACAGATGAGGTATTAGCGGACTTCACCTGCCAGGGACACACTGTGACACAGGCAGCTGCGTGGAGGGCGGCCCCAAACCTCCCCAACCCACTAGGCGCGTTCCGGAATATGAGTGTGGTAGGTACCGGTCTTCTATCTGCAGCGCCTGGGATCTCCTAGGAGCCCTCCGTGTCTTCCCCGAGTGTCTCCTGGTGCGGGTTGCCGGGAATGTGGGGTTGGGTGGAAATGCAGGTTGCATCTCTGCCTCCCCAGGACAGATCAGGTAATTAGCGGAATTCCCCGCCAGGGAAAACCTGTGACACCAGGTAGCTTCGTGGCGGCCGGCCCCAAAACCTCCCCCTCCCACTCGGGCCGCGTTTCTGGAATTCTGAGTGTGGCGAGGTTGTCCTCTGTCTGCAGCGCCTGGGATCTCCTAGGAGCCCTCCGCGTGTCTCCCCCGAGTGACTCTTATGCGGGCTTCCGGGGAAGGCAGAGGTGGGCTGGAAATGCAGGTAGCATCTAGTGCCTCCCCCTGGACAGATGAGGTATTAGCGGAGTTCACCCTCCCAGGGAACACCGTGACACCAGGCACCT